>NW_027464287.1:0-222500 GCF_050947455.1 Rhinoderma darwinii | reverse complement strand
GACTTGTTTTTTGCGGGATTAGTTGTGCTTTTTAATGGCACCATTTTTGGGTACATATAATTTTTATATTAACTTTTATTAACCTTTTTGGGGGGGATTATAAAAAAAACCTGAAATTCCGCCATTGTTCTATGCGTTTTTAAATTGACGCCGTTCACTATGCGACGTAAATAACATGTTACCTTTATTCTATGGGTCGGTATGATTACGGCGATACCGCATATGTAGAGGTTTTTTTATGTTTTACGACTTTTGCACAATAAAAACACTTTTGAACTAAAATTATTTGCTTTTGCATCGTCGCTTTCCAAGAGCCGTAATTTTTTTATTTTTCCATCAATGTAGTGATTTTTTGGGCTTGTTTTCTGCGGGACAAGACGTAGTTTTGAATGGTACTGTTTTGGGGTGCATGGGACTTATTGATTCATTTTTATTATGACTTTTTTGGGGGGCAATGGAAAAAAATTGCAATTTCGCCACGTTTTTTTGCGTTTTTTTTACGGTGTTCACTTTGCGGTTTAAATTACATATTAACTTTATTAATGGAGTCATTACGGTCGCGGCGATACCACATATGTGTACTTTTTTTTTTTTTTTACACTTTTACTAAATAAAACCACTTTTTATGGAAAAAAATGGTTTTATTTATTTTTTTACTGTACTTTTTATTAATAATTTTTATTTCACTTTGATGACTTATTTTATTAGTCCCACTAGGGGACTTTACTGTGCGATGTTCCGATCGCTGCTATAATGCTCTGGTATACTTCGTATACCAGAGCATTATTGCCTGTCAGTGTAAATCTGACAGGCAATCTGTTAGGACGTGCCTCCGGCGCGTCCTAACAGGAATATGTCCAGGGCAGACCTGGGGGCTTTTATCAAGCCCCCGGCTGCCATGACACCCCATCGGAGACCCGCGATTGCATTCGCGGGCCGCCGATGGGTGACAGGGAGCGCACTCCCTCTGTAAACAAAGTTAAATGCCGCGGTCGCTATTGACGGCGGTATTTAACGGGTTAAACGGCCGCGATCGAAGTAAACTTTGATCACGGGCGTTGGAGCAGGAGCTCAGCTGTCATCAGACAGCAGAGCCCCGGCTCCTGCCTGCACGGGAGACCCGTGCAGGACTTAGACTAGGCTGACGTGAAAAGGCGTCAGCCTAGCCTAAAGCCCATTAGTGACCGACGTAAAAAGGCGTATTGGTGGTCACTAAGGGGATAATGAAATAGGTATAGTGTATATGAAATAGAAATGATAGTAAATATCACATTTAATAAATGTAAATGTCCTATTATATTCAAACAATTGTATTATCAGGTTTTCAGCATGAGTCTGTAGTTTTATCTCTGTTATTCTCCTCAGCCACTAAAAAGGCAGATAAGCTTTTGTGCATCATTCAAACTCTCCTATCACAGGCTCTGTTTGTTGTTTGTGTAAGAGGATCTTCTTACAAAGCATCAACCTCACACTATAAAACAGTTTAAAACACTGAGGCATTTTCAGTCAGTTTGGAAGTTTTCTTGAAAGCTATTGACTGATCTCCTTCTTGGATTGCATTATTTTTTTGCTATTCACCTTGTTCAATACTACACTTGAGACATTGTACCTATGGTATTAAATGGTATGGGACAGCTATGGGGGGCATTATACTGTATGGTGCAACTGTGGGAGCATTACACTGTATGGTACAGCTATGGGGGCACCATATTAAAATGAATGGTGCAGCTATGGGGGCACCATAGCTGCACTAAAACCATGTCAGAAGTTTGATAAACGTTTAGGTACACTGTAAGAATAGGCCGAAACCAACTTTACATATAATACAACATAACAACTTTATTAATACAGAACACAAAATTAAAGTGTAGCTAAATGTTTGACAAACTTCTGACATGTCACAGTGACATGTCAGAAGTTTGGATTGGTGGGGGTCCGAGCACTGAGATCCCCACCAATCGCTAAAACAAAACAGCTGAAGCACTCGTGTGAACGCTCAGCAGCTTTGTTCTAGCGATTGGTGGGGGTCTCAGTGTTCAGACCCCCACCAATCCAAACTTCTGACATGTCACTTTGACATGTGAGAAGTTTGCCAAACATTTAGCTACACTTTAAAGTTAAGCATAGGCATAAACCATATTTACATATTATACAATATAACAACATTATTATTACAAGAATTATTGTAATAAAAATAAATTAATAAGGGAATTCCTCCATGTTTATTGGGCAAAAGAGGGGTACCCTTTTAGAAAAGACGACAGAGTCAGGTGTCATATTGTTCGGCTCTGCAAGGTGAACGAATGGACGCCTAGCTCGCGTCCATCGGGCACACGGTTCTGTTTCAAATCCGTGTCATGATCCGGCCATTATACGGTATGGTGCAGCTATGGGGGCATCACAGTGTATGGTGTAGCTATGGGGGTATTAAATTGTATGGGACAGCTATGGGGAGCATTACACTGTATGGTGCAGCTATGGGGGCACCATATTAAAATGTACATACTCTAATATATTTTAACACTATGCCACATACCTATCTAGTTTCTATAAAAACAGTAGCAAAAAACGTGTTGTAAAGGTCAGCTTAGAAACGATAATAAATATTACATTTAATAGGTGTATATGAAATAGGTATAGTGTATATGAAATAGAAATGATAGTAAATATCACATTTAATAAATGTAAATGTCCTATTATATTCAAACAATTGTATTATCAGGTTTTCAGCATGAGTCTGTAGTTTTATCTCTGTTATTCTCCTCAGCCACTAAAAAGGCAGATAAGCTTTTGTGCATCATTCAAACTCTCCTATCACAGGCTCTGTTTGTTGTTTGTGTAAGAGGATCTTCTTACAAAGCATCAACCTCACACTATAAAACAGTTTAAAACACTGAGGCATTTTCAGTCAGTTTGGAAGTTTTCTTGAAAGCTATTGACTGATCTCCTTCTTGGATTGCATTATTTTTTTGCTATTCACCTTATTCAATACTACACTTGAGACATTGTACCTGGATACCTACATCATCTGCCTTTTGGATACGGCTTCTAAAAGATTTATTGTTTTTTTTACTCAAATATACATCTTTAGGACAACAAGTTCTAGTTACAGGAATGGAGTCTGCAGCCAAATTGTTAGTAAATATGTTTATTAACGTATATTTATGTCCATCATTAATGTTCAGTTCAGGCAAATTGTATAGTGAAATCATGGTGAGCCATGGGCTAGGGAAGAGGTGTCATTTTATTTTCAGTAGGCCATAGTGTACAAGCCCAGGCATTGTTCAGGTAGCCTGCCTGAAACAAATCAGTATGCATGTAGTGGGACATCTTGTGACTATTTTTGAGATTGCAGTTTGGGTATATTTCAAACTAAGCTATATTACTTAGGACATTTTTAAATCCAAAACCTCATGTCTTTCAACAGGCAAAACAGAACTCCTATGACATGCCCAGTATGTTACCGTACACAGACATTATTCTCTACATATCTGAGGAGAAAGTGTATGAGGTTCAGCAGCGATGAGGAGATAAAAGCCACTGTGGCATTGGCCAGGAAAACCCTGGTGAAAATTGCATCTAAGGGCACTGCAATCAGTTACCAAGAGATCATCTCTCTTGGCTCATTGGAAAACGTTGTCCCCTTCCTCGAGGACAGGGGCTTTTTGATCATTAACAAACCAACTGTGGCCAGGTATGTGTCACCCCTGTCTGCTTATGTCTCATAGCTCTCCAGTGTTTACACTTATACTCACGTTGCTTTTTATATTTTACAGCAATGTACAATATGGAAGACCATCAACCTCTGCATCAACTGTCCTTACTGTGCCACATCACACAGCGGCTGTAGAGGATATTGCAGCCATACCAGTCCCTGATGAGGAAATGGAGGTCACACTGATCCCTGCAGATCCTGAGGAAGAAGTTACAGACACACTATTCCTTGCACAGCCTGAAGACCCGAGGGAAGACCAACACAATGAAGAAGGCAGAAGAGCACATGAAGATGACAGCGCAGAGGAGGAAAGTGATAGAGACTTTCAGCTTCAACTAGAGTCTGAGGAAGAATCCAATCAAGAAAGCGGAACTACAGGAAACTTTGATGACAGGACACAGAGGTCAGTGTACATAGATACTCCTTACGTATTCTCTGTGGCTGTCAAATGTGTCAAATCTGATGTCTTGCACTTTTCTCCAAAATTACAGAATCCTACAGACAAAATGGACGGTGGTCACAAGACAGAAGATGAAGGCTGCTGGACTATACAAGCGACATTCATTGGACGAACCAATACTGAAGGGCTTTGCCGACTATTTGCAGCACACATTGGATGTGCCCAACTACAAGCAGGAGGTTGAAAATTTGGCAAGGTTCCTTTATTACATGAACCCGCAGCGTCCCAATCTGGACTTTGTCAGCAACATTGAGAAGGTTAACTCCTTTTTTACAAAGCTGCGTGACCTGAAGCTTGCAAACCAGACTGTCTTTAATTACCTAAAACATATCCGGAGGTTCATGACGTATCAGCTGAGAGCGACCAATCTCTCTGCACAAAGACCAAGGCTGTTTAAGTCCTGCAACTTCTTTATGGATGTTACAGAGGACATTCAAAAGAGGCTATCTAAGGGAATTTCAAGAGAAGTTGTCAGCAAACGGTGAGTTATGAACTCAAATGTATCCTTAGACAAAGTATGAAACCTCAAATAGGTATATATTTATTTTAGATATTGCTACTACTCTTTATTACTTGTGTATATACAATAAAATCATTTCTCTTTACTTTGTGTTTAGATACAAGTCATTGACAAATGCTATGAAAACACCCCAGGAATGTCAGAGGCTTTTAGTTGTGGCAAAGCCAACCTTCCTGAAATGCCTCAAAGCTGCAAAAGACAGACACATGAAGCGAGACACTCAACTTGAAATTATTTATTATCTTGAGGCCCTGCTTATTTTGAGGCATCTGCAACGGCCAGGTGTTGTCAGACATAAGACTGTAAGTAGCTTTCTCCTCCTGTTTTTCTGCGTCATTTTGTTTTCCTACCCTGTTATGGTTATGCTTTGGGGTGCTTTTTAGAGAAGTGTCTGGAGGCCTTATGGCTGCAGTTAAATACTTTTAATAGTGTAGGGGAGCCCTGAAGGCCGATAATGGTGTGAAGCCTGCATAAGGTTAATGTTAGCTTATTAAAGTCGGATATTTGTCTGCAAGAACAGAGTGAATAATCTATGTAAAAACCTTACACCTGGCTAGAGGCAGAAATTATGCTGAAACAAAAGAGTGGCATATGTATAGAAAAAAAAATCACAAGTGGCTTGGCGTAGTGTTGGGCTAACACAATACAGTGGCAAGTACATTGACAAATCTCACACATAGCTGGCTCAGGGATTGGGCTGTAACAATACAGTGTCATGCACATTAAAAATATGTCACACCTGGCTGGAGCCAGATGCAGCTAACAATATAAATTTGTCACCTCTACTTGGTTAATCCCTTAATCCCTAGCTCCATGGCAGGGAGCAGCTTCTGTTGACATATTCCCATAATCCAATCTATTCTCCCAAAACCAGTAGCTACTGACATGGTATGATGTGAACTTAGAATTGATAGGAAAATTATATTCAGTAAATAATTTGCTTTCCTGTCCCTCATACTTTTTCCTTTTGACTCATAGGTTTCAGAGTGGAATGAGAGGATCACTCACAGATATTTGGGTTTAGACCTGGTAGTTGTTGGGGTCAAATTACACAAGACCTCTACACACCAAGTGGCAACCTATGTGCTAACAAAGGAGGAAGAAATGGTAAGTTTCTATAAGGCTCCTACTTACTTTATGGAGTTGTAAAGATGCTTTTCAATAATCTCTTTATTTGTATCCCTCCCCTCGTGGTTTAATGTCTACTTTGAGATAGTAAGACCAATGTTGCTAAAGAACAACATGCCAACAGAAGTATTTTTCCTCTCTACATCTGGAAAGGAAATTTATAATGTTTCCAATGACATCCTGCGGTACCACACAAAGTAAGTTTCTTAAAAGTCACCTGTCTTTATTCAATTCTAAGTGCTGTGTATGTATTATGTTTTTCTATTTTCCTTTCTAGATATAAACTACCCAACATCACCAGTCAGCTTGTCAGGAGGATTTGCGAAACTTGGACTCTCCCTAATTTTTCTGACTCTGAAAAGTGTCTGTTTGCCAAATATTTGGCACACACCAACATGACAGCGGAAAGAAACTATCGTGAGAAGACACTGACGGACATATGCCATGGTTATATGCTGGTAATGCAAGCCGGTGGTGAGCAGCCCCAAGCCAGCACTTCAAGGTAATTTATTGTGGGAGGGAAATAATATATACTGTATAATATTACATGATTTGTTTTAGAAGTTTAATGCTTTATTTTTTCTATGTCTACCCTATAGACAAGAGAACATTCAGGAAGGAGGCCAGGGAATCCAAAGAGAAGACATCACATCCCACGAAGAAGCCCAGGAACAAGATTACAGTGCCAAAGAGAACTGGAGTGAATCAACTGACCGAGGAGAAGAAGAAAGCTTGGCTGATCATGATGATGATGATGATGATTGGACTTCAAAGTAGATAAACTCTCAGTTTTATTATAAATGTCCTCAGTTTAGTTGTGTTAGACTTATCAATTGATATACTAATGTTTGGTTATTTTTTCAGAGCACAAGTACCATCCTCATTGTTCATCCGAACATGGTCCAGGGCACAGAGGCAGAGAGGGGAAGGGAGCTCCTCTGGGTAATAATAAAATACATTTATTGACCTTACTTTGTAAACTAATATGCTTATTAAACTGTATGTCTCACATTTTGTTTTAACATCAGTATTTATTTTCTTCTTTTATCAAAGGGCTGAAGTGACGTCGAGGGATACATCACTATCTGCAATCAAAAGAGTCCCTGTTGTTCTGCTCAGGCGCATCGATAGTTAATTTCCTTTAGACATATATATATATACATACATATAAATACATACATATACTTAGAGGCTACTTAAACATATGCATTGAAATTGCCATAAGAAATATATATATATATATATTATCAATAACTAAATAAATTATTATATTAAAAATTAACTCAACTTTAGAGAATACTAAAACAAAAGTGTGGTATGTGTATTGAAATATTTCACACGTGGCTGAAACATGTGTTTGGCTGAAACAATACAGTGGCAATTATGACTGTCCCCTGGCCGGAGCCAGCTTAGTCTAACAATATAAATGTGTCACCTCCACTCTGCCAGTATCGACACCTTGGCATGGACTAATATATTTTAACACTATTCCACATTCTAATCTGGTTTCTATGCAAACAGTATCTAGAAACATGTTGTAAAGGTCAGTTTAGAAACGATAGTAAATATTACATTTAATAGATGTATATGAAATAGGTACACATTTTTAAAATAAAGTGATTTATTCAATCAATGCAGAGATGTGACTTTTGTGTCCAGCCTTAGGACTGTTCTCAAGCTTGCCACATCTCTTCATTAATTGAATAAATCATTTTACTTTGCTTATATTGGTGTGCAGCACAATTTATTTCAATATACTACATGTCCATGGATCAGGATTACTTCTGTGCACAGGTTACTATAGTGGGATTTGGTATAGAGTGATATATATATATATATATATATATATATATATATATAATAAGTACATATACATATGTATTGACATATACATATGTATTGTATGAGATGACAAAAGCCCTGGAAACTAAAGTATGTGAGCCAGCGGTCAAAAAAATAAATAAAAAAATGTCCACACAAAAGGTGAGAAATGTTTTGCCTGCAAGCTTTATACATGTTGTGGAAATATATTTTTCTTGCATGTGATAATAATATATATTGTTTTGTATATGTATTTATTGTATATAAATACATGTACTTAGAGGCATATGCATTAAAATTGACATAAGAAATATATATACATTTAGCATTGGATGCTTACATTAGCTTGTGTTTGTAAGGGGTTTTTGCTAACTTGCACACATTTTCCTCTAGGTGTTAGCCACACCCCCTAAACCTAGTTTTCACACCTTACAAAAATGTAAATGTTTCCCAACTTTCTGTTTAACCCCTTCCCGACATTTGCCGTACATGTACGTCATGGAAAGTACTGACTTCCCGCATCTTGCCGTACATGTACGCCAAATGTTTGGGACCGGCTCAGAAGCTGAGCCGGTCCCATCATCACCGGATCTCAGCTGTATCTTACAGCTGACATCCGACTGTAACGGCGGGGACCGAAATTAGCTTCGATCCCCGCCATTAACCCCTTAAGTGCAGCGCTCAAACGCGATCGCTGCACTTAAGGTGTTTGCAGCTCATCGGAACCCCAGTAATGAAATTGCCGGGGTTCCGGTGGCTGCAATGGCAACCGGAGGCCTAATACTGGCCTCCCGGTCTGCCTAGCACCGAAGCCGGTCAAGATCCGCCCGGCGGCGGAGCCTGATCGGCTTCCGTAGCTGTCGGCAAGATGGCGCCGGGTCAGGAGCTGATCCGGCGTCATCAGCGGTGGAAGTCAGCTGTACTGTACAGCTGACATCCACCTGTAACGGCAGGAACCGGAGCTAGCTCCGATCCCTGCCATTAACCCCTTCGATGCAGCAATCGAAAGCGATTGCTGCATCGTAGCGGTTACTAGCAGATCGCCAGCCCTGACAGGCAATCGGGACTGGCGACTGCTGTTATGGCAACAGGAGACACAATGGTCTCCTGCTCTGCCATTACGGAAGCCGATTTAGGCCCCGCCGGGAGGCGAAGCCTAATCGGCTTGCTGTCAGTGAATGACTGACAGATCTAATACATTGCACTACATAGGTAGTGCAATGTATTAGAAAAAAAAAAATCTGACCGTTGGAACTTCAAGTCCCCTAGTGGGACTTGAGAAAAAGTGTAAAAAAAGTATAAAAAAGTGTAAAAAAAAGTGCACAAAATAAAAGTTTGAAAACAGTAAAAGTTTCAAGTAATCAAATAAAACACAATCCCCCTTTTACTCTTATCAAGTCCTTTATTATTGAAAAATAATAATAAACCATATGTATTTGGTATCGCCACGACCGTAACGACCGGAGGTATCAAAATATTATATTATTTATTGCACGCGGTGAACAGCGTAAAAAAAACCGTAAAAAACGTTACCAGAGTTTCTGTTTTTTGGTCACTTTGCCCTACAAATATTAGAATAAAAAGTGATCAAAAAGTCGCACGTATCCAAAAATGGTACCTATAAAAACTATAGCTCGTCCCGCAAAAAACAAGCCCTCATACACCTCCGTCGACAAAAAAATTAAAAAGTTATGGTTCTCACAACTTGGCGACAGAAAAAATACATTCTTTTTACAAAAGTAATTTTATTGTGCAAAAAAGTTGTAAAACATGAAAAAGTTCTATAAATTAGGTATCGCCGGGATCGTACTGACCCGCAGAATAAAGTTAACATGTAATTTATAACGCATGGTGAACGCTGTATAAAAAAAACCCGAAAAAAGCTGTGCCAGAATTGCGTTTTTTTGTTTACCTGGCATCCCAAAAAATAGGATAAAAGGTGATCAAAAAGTCGCATGTACCCCAAAATGGTACCAATAATAACTACAGCTCATCCCGCAACAAACCAGCCCTCATACCGCTACGTCTATGAAAAATAAAATTAGTTATGGCTCCAATAAGTCAGGAAATAAAAAAATATGCAGTTGTGCCCGAGGGGAACATTTCTTCTGTTTGAAGAGGCGATTTTTCAAGGACCTAAAATTAGGGAACCAGGAAAGGGAGGGCCCAAACATATCCGCTGGAAGCGACGGTGCCCGTATTATACCAGGACAACACTTCCCAGCAAAATTCCCCAAACTACAAAGGCGCGGAGTGTGGACCAAAAGGGGGATAAGAAATGACACCATTTATCAGTGCGACACCGGCCTGTGCAGAAAGGATTGCTTCACAGCGTAACACACATCTATGGATTATTTTATTGCTTTTTTTTACCCCGTTATTATACCACCTGACTATGCCCCTTATATACTCCGCCCGGCTTACATATGCCCTACATTATAAACGGAAACACCAGTAAGACTCCAAACAAAACTACTACCAAGCAAAATCCACGCTCCAAAAGCCAAATGGCATTTCCTCCCATCTGAACCCTACAGCGTGCCCAAACAGCAGTTTCCTTCCACATATATGGCATCGTCATACCCGGGAGAACCCTTTTAGCAATTTTTGGGGTGTGTGTCTCCAGTGGCATATGCTGGGCACGACATATTTGCCACTGAATGGCATATCTAGGGAAAAATATAAATTTTTAATTTGCACCATCCACAGCGCATTCATTTATGGAAAAGATCTGTGGGGTGAAAATGCTCACTACACCCCTTAATAAATGCCTTGAGGGGTGCAGTTTCCATAGTGGGGTCACTTCCCAGGGGTTTATTTTTATTATTTCACATCTGAGCCTCTGCAGTTGTGAACCAATACTTTGTAAATCGCCAAATTAGGCCTCAATTTTACATGGTACGCTTTCACTCCTGAGCCTGGTCGACTGTCCAGGCAAGAGATTAGGGCCACATGTAGGGTGTTTCTAAAACCAGGAAACCCAGCATAATAATTAGAGAGCTGTCTCGTTATGGTGGCACAAGCTGGGCACCACATATTGTCCACATATCTGTGGAAAAAATCCCATTTTCACTCTGCAACATCGAGTTCACACTAATTTCTACAAAACACCTGCAGGGTTAACATGCTCACTACACCCCTAGGTAAAAGCATTGAGGGGTGTAGTTTCCAAAATGGGGTCACTTCTGGGGGGTTTCCACTGTTTTGGGCCCACAGGCGCCCAGAAACCAATCCAGAAACATCTGCACTCCAAATGGCGGTCCTTCCCTTCTGAGCCCTGCCGTGTGCCCAAACAGCAGTTTATGACCACATATGGGGTATTGCCGTACTCGGTAGAAATTGCTTTACAAATGTTGGGTTCTTTTTTTTCCTTTATTTGTTGCGAAAATGAAAAAATTTGCGCTAAAGCTACGTCTTATTGAAGAAAAAGGATTGTTTTTATTTTCACTGCCCAATTCTAATAAATTCTATGAAACATCTGTGGGGTCAAAATGCTCACTACGCCCCTAGATGAATTCCTCAAGAGGTGTAGTTTCCTAAATGGTGTCACTTTTTGGGCGTTTTCATTGTTTTTTCCCCTCAGGGGCTTTGCAAATGTGACATGGCCGCCGCAAACCATTCCTGCTCAATGTGATCTCCAAAAGCCAAATAGCGCTCTTTCCCTTCTAAGCCAAGCCGTGTCTCCAAACAGCCGTTTATTACCACACGTGGGGTATTGTTTTACTCGGGAGAAATTGCTTTACAAATTTTGTGGTGCTTTTTCTCCTTCAGTCCTTGTGGAAATGAGTAAAAATAAGCTAAACCTACATTTTCTTTGAAAAAATGTTGATTTTTATTTTCAGGGCCTACTTCCAATAATTTCTGCAAAAAACATGTGGGGTCAAAAAGCTCACTATACCCCTAGATAATTTCCTCAATGGGTGTAGTCTCCAAAATGGGGTCACTTGTGGGGGGGTTTCCACTGTTTTGTCTCCTCAGGGACTTCGTAAATGTGACATGGCCTCCGTAAACCATTCCTGCTAAACTTGAGCTCCAAAAGCCAAATAGCGCTCTTTCCCTTCTCAGCCCTGCCGTGTCTCCAAACAACCGTTTATTACCACATGTGGGGCATTGTTTTACTCGGGAGAGATTGGTTTACAAATTTTACGGTGCTTTTTCTCCTTCAGTCCTTGTGGAAATGAGAAAAAATTAGCTAAACCTACATTTTCTTTGAAAAAATTTAGATTGTCATTTTCAGGGCCTATTTCCAATAATTTATGCAAAAAACCTGTTGGGTCAAAACGCTCACTATACCCCTAGATAATTTTCTCAATGGGCGTAGTTTCCGAAATGGGGTCACTTGTGGGGGGTTTCCACTGTTTTGTCCCCTCAGGGGCTTTGTAAATGTGACATGGCCTCCACAAACCATTCCTGCTAAACTTGAGCTCCAAAAGCCAAATAGCGCTCTTTCCCTTCTCAGCCTCGCCGTGTCTCCAAACAACCGGTTATTACCACATGTGGGGTATTGTTTTACTCGGGAGAGATTGGTTTACAAATTTTACGGTGCTTTTTCTCCTTTAGTCTTTGTGAAAATGAGAAAAAAAATCGCTAAACCTACATTTTCTTTGAAGAAATGTTGATTTTAATTTTCACGGCCTACTTCTAATAATTTCTGTAAAAAAGCTGTGCGGTCAAAATGCTCACTGTACCCCTAGATAATTTCCTTGAGGTGTGTAGTTTCCCAGATGGGGTCACTTTTGGGGGATTTTGACTGTTTTGGCACCGCAAGAGCCCTTCAAACCTGACATGGTGCCTAAAATTTATTCTAACAAAAATAAGGCCCCAAAATCCACCAGGTGCTCCTTTGCTTCTGAGGCCGGTGCTTCAGTCCAGTAGCACGCTACGGCCACATGTGGGATATTTCCTAAAACTGCAGAAACTGGGCAACAAATATTGAGTTGCATTTCTCTGGTAAAACCTTCTGTGTTATAAAAAAAATTGTACTAAAAATTTATTTCTGCAAAAAAATATGAAATTTGTAAAATTCACCTCTACATTGCTTTAATTCCTGTGACATGTGTAAAGGGTTAAGACATTTTCTAAATGCTGTTTTGAATACTTTGAGGGGTGAAGTTTTTAAAATGGGGTGACTTTTTGGGGGTTTCTAATATATAAGGCCCTCAAAGCCACTTCACAACTGAACTGGCCCCTGTAAAAATGGCCTTTTGAAATTTTCTTGAAAATGTGAGAAATTGCTGCTAAAGTTCTAAGCCTTGTGAGGTCATAGAAAAATAAAAGGATGTTCAAAAAACGATGCCAATCTAAAGTAGACATATGGGTGATGTTAATTAGAAACAATTTTGTGTGGTATAACTGCCTGTCTTACAAGCAGATACATTTAAATTGAGAAAAATGCTAATTTTTGCAATTTTTCGCTAAATTTTGGTGTTTTTCACAATTAAATGCTGAACATATCGAGCAAATTTTGCCAGTAACATAAAGTCCAATGTGTCACGAGAAAACAATCTCAGAATCGCTTGGATAGGTGAAAGCATTCCGGAGTTATTACCACATAAAGTGACAGATGTCAGATTTGAAAAATGAGGCTCGGTCAGGAAGGTCAAAAGTGGCTAAAGAGGGAAGGGGTTAAAAGGAGCAGTACTGAGTCCAGTCTCTCACAACACTTTGAACAATTTACTGAAGCTCAGCTCTCTCTACTAGACTGATCTACACGGATTGTTCTGCTGTCTAGCTACTGTACTGGACTGATCTGAAAGGATTCACTCCATTTACTACCTCTGTTTGCACCCTTTTGCCTTTTACTTCTTGAGCTTTTTTAAAAGCTTTATTAATTGTTTTATCTTATATTCTACAGGTCTATCTCAAGCCTAAAAATGCCATCCAAAGCGTAAGTATCTTTGTCTGTCTCATTCTTAGTTTACTAACAGTCCTAATGATATGCATCAATCCTCTACAATGTTATTAATATAACTCTAATCTTTATTTATTTTTTCTTAAACAGGCAAAACAGGACCCCAATGACATGCCCCATCTGTTACAAGACAGAGTTGATGCTGGGTACCCACCTGCACAGAAAATGCATGAAGCACAGCAGCGATGAGGCTATAAAGGCTACCCTTGCTATTGCTAGGAAAAACTTGACAAATGTAGCATCTAAAGGCCTTGCAATTCACTACCATGAGGTTTCTCAGCTGGTATGTGCTGGAAAATGCATGGAAAACCTCCTCGAGTTCCTCAGTGGCCGTGGTTTCACAATCCTCAACACCCCTCCTGTGCCAAGGTAAGTACTATTACAATAACTAGAGTATTGGTCTCATATAAAAAAAAATGCATTTATATTATATTTTTGTATGCATTTTTCTAATATCATTCATTTTGTCTTTCCACTTTTAAGGTCTGATACAGTCAGAAATGATAATTCCGAAGTTGAGATGACAAAAGCCCTGGAAACTAAAGTATGTGAGCCAGTGGTCAAAGAAAAAAACAAAAAATGTCCACACAAAAGGTGAGAAATGTTTTGCCTGCAAGCTTTATACATGTTGTGGAAATATATTTTTCTTGCATGTGATAATAATATATATTGTTTTGTTTAATAGCTGTCAACAGTCAGATGATGTCATAATGGAGGAGGAGGAAGATGAAGAAGAAGAAGAAGAAGAATCAGAAGAAGTCACGACAAGCGACTCTGACAAGGAAAATGACGAAGGCACTATGGAAGATAAGGATGAACGGCCAGAGGATGCGGAAAAAGAAGAGAACAATGCGAGGGACCAGGAAACACTGGCTGACGAGCCCAAGATATCCTGGAACAACCCATTGAGAAAGAAAATGTCAGAAGCTGGATTCTACAAGAGGCATTCTCTGAACTCTGAGTTGATCGCTGGTTTTGTCAACCACCTTAGAACAGGCTTAGGCGTCGTCAGATACAAACAGGAGGTAAGCACCAAATCATCATGTAAGTAACATAGATCTATGTAAGATTCTGTTCCTTTTAATTAATCCCATTTCATCATTATAGGCAGAGAACGTTGCTCGCTTCCTGTATTTTATAGACAGCAAGAAGCCATCTCTGAAATTTGTCGACGACATTGAGGAGACACACAAGTACTTTGACAAGCTGCTGGCAATCGGAAACACTCATCAAACTGTCTTCAATTATCATAAGAATGTGAAGCGTTTCGTCTCTTATCTGAAAAATGTCAAATGTCAAAAGCACAAAGACAGAAAGACCTACAAAGCAGTCAAAAATTACTTGTCTGCTCTTTCTGTTAGTCAAAAGAGGCTACACAAAGGAATTTCCAAGGAGATTGTTGCAAAGAAGTAAGTCTAAGAAAAGTTTTATGAGGTCTTAGAATAGATTGACAAAAACACAATTCATTATTTCTTCTGCCTTTTCATTTGTTAAACTGCATTTATTTTCTTTCAATAGACATAAGCGAATATTTCAGACCGTTTTAAAGCCTGACGATTTGAGAACGTTGTTGAAAGTTGCTGGACCCACTTTCCAAATGGTGTTGAGGATGGCTGAAAATGGCGATACACTCCTTGATAGCGAAAAATTAACAATCATCAATTATTTGGAGTCCATCATTGTCTTAAAAAAAATGCAACGACCTGGTGTGGTCCAAAATATGACAGTAAGTAACCTTTGTTTTTTTTTTGTTTTTTTTAATGCTGTCTTTGAACATTTGTGCAGTGCTTGTTTTCACAATTTATTTATCTTGTAGGTCAATGAATGGAAAGAAAGAGTAGCAGGAAAAGAGAGCAGCGTGGTAATATCTTTCCTGGAACACAAGACTGCAACACAACAAGCAGCAACATTGATTCTAGATAAAGAGGAGGAAAAGGTATGAATCTTACAGTATAATGTAATCTACGGCACCTCTCATCTATCATTCTTTCGTTCATCAATCTCACGACTATGTATTTTTTTTCCAGTGGTTTGAAATATATCACAACTTAGTGAGGCCTACGCTTTTGAAGACGAACAAAACTATTGCCAACTTCTTTATCTCCACCTCCGGAGAAAGGCTATACAATGTTTCAAACGATGTAGCAAGATTTCATACAAGGTAAGTTCTTATTAGTGACAGTTAGATTTCCACTCTACATGCCAACGTTATAAACTATTCTTTTAATAATAATTTCTTCTATTGTATAGATTTGGATTAAAGCCAGTGAGCAGCCAGGTGGTCAGGAGAATGTCAGAGACCTTTGTGTCCTCAAATTGCAGAAATCCCAATGAGACACAAATATTCTCAAAATTATTGGCGCATTCAAACATCACTGCAGAGCGGGTCTACTGGGAGAAGACCATAGACAACATGATAAAGGCATCATTGTTGCCGGACAGAATTCAACGGGAATTGGAAGAGCAGGCTTCCACCTCAAAGTAAGTACCAGAGCAATAATATGTTCATATTCTTGACCCTTGGTTTTGCTCTTTTCTATTATCTCTTTCACTAAAATAATTGTGTCTTTTGCAGAGCTGCGATGGAAGATATTCTAATAATGGGTACAGCACAAGACAATATACCTCCTGCAATCTGCTCTAAGGAGGTCGAATTTGAAAGATTTACAGGCAAGTATCCCCTCACTGTGGAGAAGGATCCACCAGCGCTTAAAAGATGCAATGCAGAGTCCACAATCCATGGACAACATCTGTACGATCGGTGGAGGAAACTGCAGAACAGAATGCGAGTGGACTACATAATAGGTAAGAATGATGTTCATTCTTTTTTTGTTCTCTCTATCACAATACAATATTAATACTAATTATTAATCATCTATATGACCTTTTAATCATAGAATTGCTTCAGGACCACCTGCCGGAAGAAGACGAAATAAAGAGGGCTATAGGACATCAGCTCTGGGGAAAAAACCGTCCAAGAGTAAAAGACATTTTGGACCAATGGAAGAAGAAATAAGAAGCTTATAAATTATGGACTTTTAATGGACATTAAAATGCACAGGGAACAAAAGCACTTTTATTTGTTGGGTTCTGGGATGTTTGGATGTATTCAATAAATTGATATATATTTTTTTATTTAATGAGCTACGCTGTTTCCGTGACTCCAATAGTAGTGAATGGCAGTTACAGAAGCAGCGTAGTATGTCTCATTATTAGTTTACTAACGGTCCTAACGATATGCATTAATCTTCTTCAATGTTATTAATGTAACTGTAATCTTTATTCATTTTTTCTTAAACAGGCAAACCAGGACCCCAATGACCTGCCCCATCTGCTATAAGACAGAGTTGATGCTGGGAACCTGCACAAAAAATGCATGAAGCACAGCAGCGATGAGGATATAAAGGCTACCCTTGCTATTGCTAGGAAAAACTTGGCAAATTTAGCATCTAAAGGCCTTGCAATTCACTATCATGATGTTTCTGAGCTGATATGTGCTGGAAAATGCATGGAAAACCTCTTTGGGTTCCTCAGTGGTCGTGGGTTCACAATCATCAACTCTGTCTTATAGCAGAGGTCATTGGGGTCCTGTTTTGTCTGTTTAAGAAAAAATAAATAAAGATTAGAGTTATATTAATAACATTGTAGAGGATTAATGAATACAATTAGGACCGTTAGTAAAGTAAGCATGAGATACTAATTATTAATAATCTATGATCTTTCAATCATAGGATTGCTTCAAAACCACCGGCCGGAAGAAGAGAAAATAAAGAGGACTTTAGGACATCAGCTCTGGGGAAAAAAGGTCCCAGAGCAAAATACATTTTAGACTAATGGAAGAAGAAATAAGAATCTTAAAAACATGGACTTTTAATGGACATTAAAATGCACAGAGAACAATAGCACTTTTATTTGTTGGGTTCTGGGATGTTTGGATGTATTCAATAAATGTATATATTTTTTAATCTTCATAAAAACTGTGTGTTGCGGCTGAGCGAGATGTTTTGCGATCATGAAAAACGTTATATGTTCGTGAGTTATGTAAACAGCGTAACTCGCTGAGTTTTTCATTAGAACTAAATTGTAAGCGTGTAAAAATAGCCGTCGCTCACAAGGCTTTTGTGGTCCAAGCGTGCGTCACAGAACCCTGAATATTTTTAGGCTAGGTGAGAGTGTCAAGGGCTACATGTCTAACAAATATTAGTTATATGCAACAGTTAGTTTTTAAGATATTAATTTTTTTCCTAAACATAAATTGAAGCCGTGTGCAGAAACAGGCGTCGCTAACGAGGATTTTCCTCGCTAACTGCGCGATGTACCATCAAGAGTCTTGGCGTACATACTCAGGAGATGGTGACGTATAATAGCTTCGGGGCTCATAACTCTACATTGAGCGGTTATGGAAAAAAATTGGAAAACCTATCCATATTAAGCTCCTATTATGGAAATTCCGCCATGTTTATGGGGCAAAAGAGGAGTCCCCTTTCAGAAAAGACGACCGAGTCAGGTGTCGTATTGTTCGGCTTTGCAAGGCGAACGAATGGACGCCTCGGTTGATTCTATCAGACCCGCGGTTCGTTGCTGGTTGTGAAATGCTCTGGGACAGCATTATGGAAAATTATTATTTATACCCATTTTAGTGAAAAAGGCCTAAATTTTTGACCCGCTGCGCGGGCTACATCTGTCCTGCTGGCCTGAGTTTTTATATGGTAGGTCAGAGTGTCAAAGGCTAGATGTGTATGAAAAATTAGGCCTTTTGCACTACTATTATCTATAATATTGTTCATTTATTAGAATTAAATAGTAAATTACGCACTCTGTGCGTTAAACAGGAGCAGCAAAATAGGCTTTTGGGGCCTAAAACTGCGACACAGACCCTTGAAATTTTTTTAGGGTAGGTCATAGTGTTAACTGCTACAGGTGTGAGAAGTTTGAAGGCTTTGAGGCGGTTCGCTTTTAAGATACTATTTTTTTTATTAGAACTACATTGTAAACGTGTGTAAAAATAGCGGTCGCTCACAAGGCTTTTGTGGTCCAAGCGCGCGTCACAGAACCCTGATTTTTTTTAGGCTAGGTCAGAGTGTCAAGGGCTACACGTCTAACAAATATTAGTTATATGCAACAGCTAGTTTTCAAGATATTAATTTTTTTATAAAAATAAATTGAAGACGTGTTTAGAAACAGGCGTCGCTAACGAGAAGTGACCTTGCTAACCGCGCGACGTATCATCACGAGTCTTGGCGTACATACTCAGGAGATGGTGACGTATAACAGCTTCGGGG
Source organism: Rhinoderma darwinii (assembly GCF_050947455.1). Taxonomy (NCBI): domain Eukaryota; kingdom Metazoa; phylum Chordata; class Amphibia; order Anura; family Rhinodermatidae; genus Rhinoderma; species Rhinoderma darwinii. Next base: position 203,663 of record NW_027464287.1, on the reverse strand, counting down.
CTCATAACTCTACATTGAGCGGTTACGGAAAACAATTGGAAAACCTATCCATATTAAGCTCTTAATATGGAAATTCCGCCATGTTTATGGGGCAAAAGAGGAGTCCCCTTTCAGAAAAGACGACTGAGTCAGGTGTCGTATTGTTCGGCTTTGCAAGGCGAACGAATGGACGCCTCGGTTGATTCTATCAGACCCGCGGTTCGTTGCTGGTTGTGAAATGCTCTGGGACAGCATTGTGGAAAATTATTATTTATACCCATTTTAGTGAAAAAGGCCTACATTTTTGGCCCGCTGCGTGGGCTACATCTGTCCTACTGGCCTGCGTTTTTATATGGTAGGTCAGAGTGTCAAAGGCTAGATGTGTATGAAAAATTAGTCCTTTTGCACTACTAGTATCTATAATATTGTTCATATATTAGAATTAAATCGTAAATTACGCACTCTGTGCGTTAAACAGGAGCAGCAAAAGAGGCTTTTGGGGCCTAAAACTGCGACGCAGACCCTTGAAATTTTTTAGAGTAGGTCACAGTGTCAACTGCTACAGGTGTGAGAAGATTGATGGCTTTGAGGCGGTTCGCTTTTAAGATATTATTTTTTTTATTAGAACTACATTGTAAACGTGTGTAAAAATAGCGGTCGCTCACAAGGCTTTTGTGGTCCAAGCGCGCGTCACAGAACCCTGAATTTTTTTAGGCTAGGTCAGAGTGTCAAGGGCTACATGTCTAACAAATATTAGTTATATGCAACAGCTAGTTTTCAAGATATTAATTTTTTCATAAAAATAAATTGAAGCCGTGTTTAGAAACAGGCGTCGCTAACGAGAAGTGACCTTACTAACCGCGCGACGTATCATCACGAGTCTTGGCGTACATACTCAGGAGATGGTGACGTATAACAGCTTCGGGGCTCATAACTCTACATTGAGCGGTTACGGAAAAAAATTGGAAAACCTATCCATATTAAGCTCTTAATATGGAAATTCCGCCATGTTTATGGGGCAAAAGAGGTGTCCCCTTTCAGAAAAGACAACCGAGTCAGGTGTCGTATTGTTCGGCTTTGCAAGGCGAACGAATGGACGCCTCGGTTGATTCTATCAGACCCGCGGTTCGTTGCTGGTTGTGAAATGCTCTGGGACAGCATTGTGGAAAATTATTATTTATACCCATTTTAGTGAAAAAGGCCTACATTTTTGGCCCGTGCGTGGGCTACATCTGTCCTACTGGCCTGCGTTTTTATATGGTAGGTCAGAGTGTCAAAGGCTAGATGTGTATGAAAAATTAGTCCTTTTGCACTACTAGTATCTATAATATTGTTCATATATTAGAATTAAATCGTAAATTACGCACTCTGTGCGTTAAACAGGAGCAGCAAAAGAGGCTTTTGGGGCCTAAAACTGCGACGCAGACCCTTGAAATTTTTTAGAGTAGGTCACAGTGTCAACTGCTACAGGTGTGAGAAGATTGATGGCTTTGAGGCGGTTCGCTTTTAAGATATTATTTTTTTTATTAGAACTACATTGTAAACGTGTGTAAAAATAGCGGTCGCTCACAAGGCTTTTGTGGTCCAAGCGCGCGTCACAGAACCCTGAATTTTTTTAGGCTAGGTCAGAGTGTCAAGGGCTACATGTCTAACAAATATTAGTTATATGCAACAGCTAGTTTTCAAGATATTAATTTTTTCATAAAAATAAATTGAAGACGTGTTTAGAAACAGGCGTCGCTAACGAGAAGTGACCTTACTAACCGCGCGACGTATCATCACGAGTCTTGGCGTACATACTCAGGAGATGGTGACGTATAACAGCTTCGGGGCTCATAACTCTACATTGAGCGGTTACGGAAAAAAATTGGAAAACCTATCCATATTAAGCTCTTAATATGGAAATTCCGCCATGTTTATGGGGCAAAAGAGGTGTCCCCTTTCAGAAAAGACAACCGAGTCAGGTGTCGTATTGTTCGGCTTTGCAAGGTGAACGAATGGACGCCTCGGTTGATTCTATCAGACCCGCGGTTCGTTGCTGGTTGTGAAATGCTCTGGGACAGCATTGTGGAAAATTATTATTTATACCCATTTTAGTGAAAAAGGCCTACATTTTTGGCCCGCTGCGCGGGCTACATCTGTCCTGCTGGCCTGAGTTTTTATATGGTAGGTCAGAGTGTCAAAGGCTAGATGTGTATGAAAAATTAGGCCTTTTGCACTACTAGTATCTATAATATTGTTCATTTATTAGAATTAAATCGTAAATTACGCACTCTGTGCGTTAAACAGGAGCAGCAAAAGAGGCTTTTGGGGCCTAAAACTGCGACGCAGACCCTTGAAATTTTTTAGGGTAGGTCACAGTGTCAACTGCTACAGGTGTGAGAAGTTTGATGGCTTTGAGGCGGTTCGCTTTTAAGATATTATTTTTTTTATTAGAACTACATTGTAAACGTGTGTAAAAATAGCCGTTGCTCACAAGGCTTTTGTGGTCCAAGCGCGCGTCACAGAACCCTGAATTTTTTTAGGCTAGGTCAGAGTGTCAAGGGCTACATGTCTAACAAATATTAGTTATATGCAACAGCTAGTTTTCAAGATATTAATTTTTTTATAAAAATAAATTGAAGACGTGTTTAGAAACAGGCGTCGCTAACGAGAAGTGACCTCGCTAACCGCGCGACGTATCATCACGAGTCTTGGCGTACATACTCAGGAGATGGTGACGTATAACAGCTTCGGGGCTCATAACTCTACATTGAGCGGTTACGGAAAACAATTGGAAAACCTATCCATATTAAGCTCTTAATATGGAAATTCTGCCATGTTTATGGGGCAAAAGAGGAGTCCCCTTTCAGAAAAGACGACCGAGTCAGGTGTCGTATTGTTCGGCTTTGCAAGGCGAACGAATGGACGCCTCGGTTGATTCTATCAGACCCGCGGTTCGTTGCTGGTTGTGAAATGCTCTGGGACAGCATTGTGGAAAATTATTATTTATACCCATTTTAGTGAAAAAGGCCTACATTTTTGGCCCGCTGCGCGGGCTACATCTGTCCTGCTGGCCTAAGTTTTTATATGGTAGGTGAAAGGCTAGATGTGTATGAAAAATTAGGCCTTTTGCACTACTATTATCTATAATATTGTTCATTTATTAGAATTAAATAGTAAATTACACACTCTGTGCGTTAAACAGGAGCAGCAAAAGAGGCTTTTGAGGCCTAAAACTGCGACGCAGACCCTTGAAATTTTTTAGGGTAGGTCATAGTGTTAAGTGCTACAGGTGTGAGAAGTTTGATGGCTTTGAGGCGGTTCGCTTTTAAGATATTATTTTTTTAATTAGAACTACATTGTAAACGTGTGTAAAAATAGCCGTCGCTCACAAGGCTTTTGTGGTCCAAGCGCGCGTCACAGAACCCTGAATTTTTTTAGGCTAGGTCAGAGTGTCAAGGGCTACATGTCTAACAAATATTAGTTATATGCAACAGCTAGTTTTCAAGATATTAATTTTTTTATAAAAATAAATTGAAGCCGTGTTTAGAAACAGGCGTCACTAACGAGAAGTGACCTCGCTAACCGCGCGACGTATCATCACGAGTCTTGGCGTACATACTCAGGAGATGGTGACGTATAATAGCTTCGGGGCTCATAACTCTACATTGAGCGGTTACGGAAAAAAATTGGAAAACCTATCCATATTAAGCTCCTATTATGGAAATTCCACCATGTTTATGGGGCAAAAGAGGAGTCCCCTTTCAGAAAAGACGACCGAGTCAGGTGTCGTATTGTTCGGCTTTGCAAGGCGAACGAATGGACGCCTCGGTTGATTCTATCAGACCCGCGGTTCGTTGCTGGTTGTGAAATGCTCTGGGACAGCATTATGGAAAATTATTATTTATACCCATTTTAGTGAAAAAGGCCTACATTTAATAATAATAATAATAATAATCTTTATTTATATAGCGCCAACATATTACGCAGCACTTTACAATTTAGAGGGGACATGAAACAAACAATATCAGACATTACATAGTGACAAAGTTCATTTACAATTCAAACCTGGGGAGTGAGGACCCTGCTCGCAAGAGCTTACAATCTATGAGGAAATAAAGGAGACACAAAGTGTAACAGTGTTTGTTCTGTACAATGGTCCGGATATTTTTATACACATGGGGTGGTGACATAAAGCTGCATGAGCCGGTCACCAGCCAGTATCCGTGTATGATGGACATGAAGAGAAGGAGTGTGAGGGAATCTTATTCTGATGACTAATCTAAATGGAGGGCCATGGCAAGGAGTCAGATTAGGGAATGTTATAGGCCTGTCTAAATAGATGTGTTTTCAGGGCACGTTTAAAACTGTGGATATTGGGAATTAATCTGATTGTCTGGGGTAGCACATTCCAGAGGACTGGTGCAGCACGAGAGAAATCCTGGAGACGGTAGTGGGAGGTTCGTATTATGGAGGATTTTAATCTAAGGTCGTTGGCAGAACGTAGAGCCCGAGTAGGGTGGTAGACAGAGATGAGGGAGGAGATGTAAGGAGGTGCAGCACTGTGGAGAGCTTTGTGGGTGAGAGTAATAAGTTTGAATTTTATTCGGAAGGGGATGGGCAACCAGTGCAGTGACTGGCACAGATTAGAGGCGTTGGTGTAGCGGTTGGTCATAAAGATGAGCCTGGCTGCTGCATTGAGGATAGATTGGAGAGGGGAGAGTTTAGTGAGGGGAAGACCGACTAGTAATGAGTTACAGTAGTCAAGATGAGAGCAACAATGAGAGTTTTGGCAGTTTCCTCCGTAAGAAAAGAGCGGATTCTGGAGATGTTTTTGAGGTGAATATGACAGGAGCGTGAAAGTGATTGTATGTGAGGAGTAAAGGAAAGATCGGAGTCAAAAATAACCCCGATACAGCGGGCGTGCTGCTTAGGAGTTATGATAGTGCCACACACAGAGATGGAGACATCAGGTTTAGGGAGGTTAGTAGATGGTGGGAACACAAGGAGCTCAGTTTTAGTAAGATTCAGTTTCAGATAGAGAGAGGACATGATGTTAGAGACAGCGGACAGACAATCACTGGTGTTCTGTATTAGAGCAGGGGTGATGTCACGGGAAGAGGTATATAATTGGGTGTCATCAGCGTAGAGATGGTACTGGAAGCCAAATCTGCTGATGGTTTGTCCAATAGGAGCTGTGTAGAGAGAAAAGAGGAGCGGACCTAGGACTGATCCCTGAGGAACCCCGATATCAAGTGGAAGAGGAGAAGAAGTGGAACCAGCAAATGACACACTGAATGAGCGGTCAGATAGATAGGAGGAAAACCAAGAGAGAGCCGCGTCCTTGAGGCCAATAGAGTGGAGCAGGTTAAGTAGGAGTTTGTGGTCTACAGTGTCAAAGGCTGCAGAGAGATCCAAAAGAATCAGGAGAGAGGATTTACCGTCCGATTTAGCCGCCAAGAGATCATTTGAGACTTTAGTAAGGGCAGTTTCTGTGGAGTGTAGAGTGCGGAAACCAGATTGTAAGGGGTCTAGAATGGAGTTAGCAGAGAGATAGCGGATAAGGCGAGAGTAGACCAAGCGTTCCAGGAGTTTGGAGATGAAGGGCAGATTAGAGACTGGTCGGTAGTTGGCAGCGCTGGATGGGTCAAGTGTTGGTTTTTTCAATAATGGGTTTATAATGGCATGTTTAAAAGCGGAGGGAAAGATACCAGAGGAAAGAGAGAGGTTAAATATTTTAGTGAGGTGACTAGTGACAGCTGGGGAGAGGGACTGGAGGAGGTGTGAGGGGACAGGATCACTAGGGCAGGTAGTAGGACGAGAAGAAGAGAGGAGCCTCGAGACTTCTTCTTCAGTTATTGGGTCAAATGCTGAGAGTGAAGAAGAGGGAGTGCGGGGGGGAAGGGGATCGATGTTACTAGGGGACTGGGAGATAATATCATGCCGGATGTTGTCAATTTTAACTTTAAAATAATTGGCCAGGTCTTCAGCACTGAGATCTGTGATTGGCGTCTGCACTTTAGGACTAAGGAGGGAGTGAAAAGTATCAAAGAGGCGTTTTGGATTATTAGATAGTGTGGAGATGAGAGAAGTGAAATAGACTTGTTTGGCTCGGTGAAGGGCAGAGTTGTAAGTTTTGAGCATAAATTTGTAATGGAGGAAATCTGGATCCAAATGCGATTTTCTCCACAGTCGTTCGGGACATCTCAAGCACCGCTGAAGGAAGCGGGATTGAGGCGTGTGCCAGGGTTGTCGTCGTCTTTGTCGGGTGGTTCGGAGTGTAGGGGGGGCTGCTTCATCCAATGCATTTTTGAGAGTGTTATTATAAAGTTTGGCAGCCAGATTGGGACAGGAGAGGGAAGAGATAGGGGACAATGAGGACTGTAGACTGTCTATGAGTTTCAAAGTGTTAATGGCATGTAGATTTCTGTATGTCTGATACGTAGGGATGACCTGAGGAGGCAGAGAATATTTGATAGTAAAGCAGAGAAGATTGTGGTCAGAAAGCGGGAGAGGAGAGTTAATAAAGTCAGAAACTGAGCAGAGCCGGAAGAAGACCAGGTCAAGTGAATGGCCGTCTTCATGTGTAGGAGAGTTAGTAAGTTGTGACAGACCGAGGGACGAGGTTAAAGATAGAAACTGGGAGGCAGATGAGGAGATTGGGTTATCAATGGGGATGTTGAAGTCACCCATGATGAGAGTGGGTGTTTCAGAGGATAGAAATTGTGGAAGCCAGGCAGCAAAATGATCCAGGAATTGGCGGGGTGAGCCTTGGGGGCGGTAGACAACTGCCACTCGGAGGGGAAAAGGGTGAAAGAGTCTGAGGGTGTGGACTTCAAAAGAGGGAAATGTGAGTGAGGGGACCGGGGGAATGACCTGGAAAGTGCAGTGTGGGGAAAGAAGTATACCTACTCCTCCACCCTGCCTGTTCTCAGGTCTAGGGGCATGAGAGAACTGGAGACCACCATAAGATAGAGCAGCAGGGGAAGCAGTGTCAGACAGGTGTAGCCATGTTTCTGTTTCTGCGCGGGCTACATCTGTCCTACTGGCCTGAGTTTTAATATGGTAGGAAAGAGTGTCAAAGGCTAGATGTGTATGAAAAATTAGGCCTTTTGCACTACTAGTATCTATAATATTGTTCATTTATTAAAATTAAATCGTAAATTACGCACTCTGTGCGTTAAACAGGAGCAGCTAAAGAGGCTTTTGGGGCCTAAAACTGTGACGCAGACCCTTGAAATTTTTTAGGGTAGGTCATAGTGTCAACCGCTACAGGTGTGAGAAGTTTGATGGCTTTGAGGCGGTTCGCGTTTAAGATATTATTTTTTTTATTAAAACTACATTGTAAACAAGTCTAACAAATATTAGTTATATGCAACAGCTAGTTTTCAAGATATTAATTTTTTTATAAAAATAAATTGAAGACGTGTTTAGAAACAGGCGTCGCTAACGAGAAGTGACCTTGCTAACCGCGCGACGTATCATCATGAGTCTTGGCGTACATACTCAGAAGATGGTGACGTATAACAGCTTCGGGGCTCATAACTCTACATTGAGCGGTTACGGAAAAAAATTGGAAAACCTATCCATATTAAGCTCTTAATATGGAAATTCCGCCATGTTTATGGGGCAAAAGAGGAGTCCCCTTTCAGAAAAGACGACCGAGTCAGGTGTCGTATTGTTCGGCTTTGCAAGGCGAACGAATGGACGTCTCGGTTGATTCTATCAGACCGGCGGTTCGTTGCTGGTTGTGAAATGCTCTGGGACAGCATTGTTGAAAATTATTATTTATACCCATTTTAGTGAAAAAGGCCTACATTTTTGGCCCGCTGCGCGGGCTACATCTGTCCTACTGGCCTGCGTTTTTATATGGTAGGTTAGAGTGTCAATGGCTAGATGTGTATGAAAAATTAGGCCTTTTGCACTACTAGTATCTATAATATTGTTCATTTATTAAAATTAAATCGTAAATTACACACTCTGTGCGTTAAACAGGAGCAGCTAAAGAGGATTTTGGGGCCTAAAACTGCGATGCAGACCCATGACATTATTTAGGGTAGGTCACAGTGTCAACTGCTACAGGTGTGAGAAGTTTGATGGCTTTGAGGCGGTTCGCTTTTAAGATATTATTTTTTTTATTAGAACTACATTGTAAACGTGTGTAAAAATAGCCCTCGCTCACAAGGCTTTTGTGGTCCAAGCGCGCGTCACAGAACCCTGAATTTTTTTAGGCTAGGTCAGAGTGTCAAGGGCTACATGTCTAACAAATATTAGTTATATGCAACAGCTAGTATTCAAGATATTAATTTTTTAATAAAAATAAATTGAAGCCGTGTTTAGAAACAGGCGTCGCTAACGAGAAGTGACCTCGCTAACCGCGCGACGTATCATCACGAGTCTTGGCGTACATACTCAGGAGATGGTGACGTATAACAGCTTCGGGGCTCATAACTCTACATTGAGCGGTTACGGAAAAAAATTGAATGTGAACATACTCCAAGAAGCCCACAGCTCTGAATAAATATGGCGCAACTTGGGTTGTCAGTGCTGCACAAACTGACATCTACACCAGTTAGCATAGATGTCAGGTATAATATCCGCAGGTGTAAATTAAATATGTCATGCAGGAGATCTGCTCTCCCGCTGGTCCCGACTTACTAGCTGAAAAGACGCGAAAACAGCATAATGTCTCAAAAAGCTACAATTTTTACTCAAAACGGGCATGCGCCAACATTTCCCATTACATTACTTTACAATATCATGTACTATAAAGACATTTACTTTTGAGCTACTTTGACTAAATCGTTAGCAAATGGAAAAAAAAAAACACCAAGGAAAAAAATTTAATTAAAAAACTACGGCCTCCTCCATTTCCGCTCTAGCCGTCCTTTCCATCTCCAAAATGGTGTGTTTTCTGCCATTTTAGGTAGAAAAATTTCTATTTGCTCACCAATTAGGCAAAGTAGCAGGAGGGTATATTATGCAGCTTCTCAATCTCTACCTTGAAGAGCTGTGTGGTTTGTATTTTAATAGTAACTTTTTAATCTAAATTTGCTTTTTACTCTGCCTGACTTGGTATTTATTTGTTCAGAGTTTCAAGCTCACATTGACTTGGTCCTCCCCTATAGGACCTCTCTATCTGTTGAACTAAGTATCATTACTAAAACTTATCTGAATCTGATTCTTAAACATCTAGTTACTACTTCTGCTCATACAGTACAGTCAGCCAAGCATACCAAGTTACCAAGTTCAATCACACAATATTAAAATGAGTAAGGAGACTTCCGGTGGGCGGGGCATCAAGGTGGCCGCATTTTAGCTGAGCTCCCGCAGGCTGTTAAGAACTTGGCCCGGCGGACGAGATACCGGAGCTGCACAGCGCGGATTTCGGGCAGGAGCAGAGGAGCCCGGTCTGCTGAGTCGCGGGAGCGACATAAGGGCACTGTAAGTCGGCCCGGAGAGTGGGCACAGAGACGCCGCGCGCGGTGGTGAGGCTGGACCCCGCCATCTTGGAGAGCGGACCACGTGGCGCTTCCACTGCAGGCGGGAGATCGCAGAGCATGGGCGGCCCTCGGACCTAAACGCCTGCTTCCCGGCCCATAGCAGGGCTTGGATGTGAGGACGCTGCCGCACCGGAGAGGACACCGAGGAGAGAAGGGAGCCGGTGGGCAAGCCGATCCGGACCGGCACAGATAAGTCAAACGGGGGGGGGGAGGAGGCACATATCTCCCTATCCCCTTGCTAGTAGACCCTGCTACACAGCGAATACACCCTGCAGGCTGCTGAGTACCCCATAACATCCCACATAACACAGGACTGCTCTATATCCCTGCACCCACTGCCCACTGAGAGGGGACAAAGTCTGCGTGGCAAATCATACCCAGAAACGCTGTATGGACGCCTAATTTACATCTTTCTGCTGACATAGCCACTATCTCACCTACTGCCTAGACATCCTGGGGTGAGACCTGTGAAGAGCGGTGGGAATAACCATAGAAAATCCCTCCTGGGACGTGTGTTTGGTCTTCTATGGGACCCTCTCCTGCTTTTGATGATCTTCATGCCGCTGTATATGTGAGTTGAGCGGCCCTCCCCCACAGTGCACTTATCCCGTACATAAAAGCTCTCGGCCCGCCTGGCCTTTACCATCTGCTGGATGGACAAGTACTTGCATAAATCTGGGCAAGCTAGAGCCACCCGATCCTCCTCGACGGCGCTTCCTTCTACCGCGACAGCCTCCACGATGCAGTCTGCACAGCGGAAAAATGGAAAGGGCTCATCAAAGGGCCTGGCCGTGGCGGCCGCACAATCACACCAGGAGACGCCTTCCGGCGAGTCAGTGTCTGGAGACATAACACCACCAAATCTTTCAGGGCCTCCGAGTCCGTCTTCCCAAGTATCGTTAATGCACATCCAGGCCACTGAAGTGGCACAAGAGGTATCCCGCCTCATCATCCCTATCTTTGACAAAAGATTGGACCTTCTACAATCCTCTATTAACACGGTGCTGGCTCAGGTGACCGCAAACTCCCAGAAGCTGGGGGACTTGGAGACCAGAACCATGTCCTGTGAGACGGAGGTGACTCGTCTGGAGGGTCTAACCACCCATCAAGATGCCCTTATTCACACACTGCAAGAAAAACTAGATGATTTGGAAAATCGAGAAAGGCGCAATAATCTGCGATTCGTTGGTATCCCGGAGGATGTTACGGCGGAAACACTTGCCAAGTATTTGTCTACTGATCTGCCCAGGGCTCTTGGAGTTCAAACGCCGGAAGATCCCCTGTCCATTGAGCGGGCCCACCGCCTGGGACAGAGGAGAGACCAGGGTGGAGGGGGCAGGCCGAGGGCTGTCATAGCCCGCTACCATAACTGGACAGTTAAAGAAAGGATCCTCAGGGCGTACAGACAGGCCCCAGAGCTTCGGGTTCAAGGCCACAAAATCCTAATGTTTCAGGACTTTTCCATTCAAGTGTCTCAGAAGCGCAAAGCTTTCACACCAATCTGTAAACATCTCCATGACCACAATATCCGTTTTCAGCTGCTATATCCGGCAAAATTACGTGTGGTGGAGAATGGTCGGGCCCGGCTGTACGACTCCCCGGAGGAAGCTGCCAGAAGATATCCTCCAGCGGTGGCGGACTGATATGTATTCATTATACTGTGGCGGAGACTGTTCACTTTCTGGCCTATTGGCTTCTTGTTGGTTAAATGGGTCGTGAGATCCTTGGTTTGCTCTATGGAAGCTATCTGTGTTTTTTCGCCTGTAGATGGGGGAGGGTTTATAGTACCCACCTTACTCAATGTAATGTATTTACTGGTATGATGATGTTATTTTGTTTTTTGGTTAGGTTTTCATGCTTGCCGCCTCTCTCTTTTAGGTTACCTGTAGCCTCTTGTGACCGGAAACGGTCCCCCCGTTCTTGTATGCTGACTACACTTCGCGCTTGCTGGGACGGGAAGTGGCGTCGTAATAGCGTTTGGATCATATTGACAGAAGTCATACGTCTAGACAGGATGAGTACCCTAATAAGCACATCACATGAGTCCCATACACCCCCCACACTACACATAGTGTCATGGAATGTGGCAGGTCTGAATACCCCTGAAAAACGGCGCAAAGTGCTCGCACATATAAAGCGCCAACGCGCAGATATCATCTGTTTGCAGGAAACTCACTGGAGAACGGACCACTATGTTCCTATCCGGGCATCCTGGTTAGATGCGCCAGTGGTCTCCACGTACTCCACCAAGACACGTGGGGTCGCTGTATATTTCAGGAAAGGCCTGCCATACTCCATCCAAGATAGGTATTCTGACCCTGATGGCCGTTTTGTGTACATCCGACTTATTGTAGCTGACAAATCGTACTCTCTTCTTAACATTTACGCCCCCAACCTGACGACTGACGGTTTTTATCCTAAACTACTGGAATTCTTGTTGCAAAGGGAATGCTCGGACCTGATTGTGGCTGGAGACTATAATTTAGCTTCTTACCCTCCCCTCGATAGATCGGGTGGAGACCATGCTGACTCCCCTCCCAGTTCGCAGATGGCCTTCTTCATGGAACATCTCTCCTTATGTGACCCCTGGAGACTCCATAATCCACAAGTGAGAGATTATACTTTCTACTCTGAAGTACACGACTCTTTTTCCAGAATCGATTACATAATGCTCACTACAGACTTGTTCTCAAGAGTGACACGGACTGATATCCGACCCATCGCCATATCAGATCACGCCCTTGTGTCCCTAACCTTAGAGGGGCTGCCCCCTATGCCCCGGACGAATCTGTGGAGATTCCCATCGTACCTTTATGAGTCAGAGGACTTCAGAAGCTATCTAAAAACACACTGGAATAACTATATCCATGATCACATCCAGCAGCTAGATGACGTAGCCTTGATATGGTTGGCCTCTAAAGCAGTGATGAGGGGGCATATAATAAGTTATGTAAACTTAAAACGTAAGAAAACACAGACACAACTTCTCGATTTACAATCTAATCTCCTTAGAGCACAATCCATACACGCGGGCAACCCCACCCCTGACTCTAAAAAATAATTCTTAGATGCGCAGGGCCTACTGAACACTTTCTTACAGGGGCACGCAATGTGGCAGGTGAAGACCTCCCAAAACAAATTTTACAGGTGGGGGAACAGGGTAGGATCCCTATTGGCATATCTCACGCGACCCCCACGCAACACGGGCCGTGTGCTTTTGGCAAGGGACACACGCTCAGGGGCACTACACTCGGAAACTGAGAAAATTGAAGCAATATTTGCGGAGTACTATGAAGACCTCTACAGGGCAGCTCCCACTGATATGTCAAAAGTGAAGGCCTTTTTGGAAACTCTTTCCATGCCTAGGGTCTCTGAGGAACAAAACACGCTTTTAGAGGCGGACATCTCGGAAGAGGAAGTCCGCCTAGCTATCTCCTCTTCACACAACCACAAATCCCCAGGGCCGGACGGTTTTCCGATTGAGTACTACAAGATGCTATCCCCAGACATAGTCCCACATCTAACTCGCTTACTCAACGACATTTACAGCAACAACCTGGTAGTAGACTCGTTTTTTGACTCTCGAACCATAATTATCCCTAAACCAAATAAGGACCCAGTCTTACCCCAGTCCTACAGACCTATCTCCCTGCTCAATCAGGACTACAAACTCCTGTCTAAAATTTTAGCTAATCGTATACAGACATTCCTTCCCGCAATCGCCCACCCTTCCCAGATGGGGTTCGTCTCTGGCAGATACTCCTCTAAAAGCATTCGGGCGGTGATTGCTGCGACAGTGCGGGCACAGGAGGCTGACCAACTTCCGACCATGCTACTCAGTCTAGATGCTGAAAAAGCTTTTGATAAGGTCTCTTGGCCCTTTTTAAACGAAACGCTGCGGGGTAGGAATTTTGGTCAGACCTTTCTGACGTACCTGCGCTCCTTACAGACGCAGGCCACTACGAACCTATTTATTAACGGACACCTTTCTCAAACGATAGATTTATTCAGGGGCACAAAACAGGGTTGTCCCCTCTCCCCTATCCTATTCAACATGTCATTAGACCCCCTATTATACCACATTTCCATGTCATCCACGTTCAGGGGTGTACATCTGGGGAGATACGAATTGAAGATGACGGCATATGCGGATGATCTTCTTCTTATGCTCAGGGACCCCAGGCACACTTTGTCCCGGGCCCTGGAGGAACTACAAACGCTGGGGAAACTTTCCGGCTACACCCTGAACGTGGATAAAAGTGAAGCCCTAATTCTAAAAGGCCCTTGCACACCCCTATGGTCATCGCAGTTCTCCCTGAAATGGTGCATTTCCTCGATAAAATACCTGGGAGTTGAGATCACTAGAGCGCCTTCTACCCTTTATAACTGCAATATTTCTAAATATCTTGTAGCCTTAGAATCCACATTGAAATCTTGGCAACACTTCTCTCTCTCATTCATGGGCAGGGCAAATTTACTGAAAATGGTGGAATTCCCTAAACTTCTTTATCTTTTTCAATCCCTGCCTGTGTATTTGAGACCGAAGGATGAAAAGCTTATAAATAAACTCTACAGGGAATTTATCTGGGCGGGGGGCCAGCCGAGAATCCCGTTTCATGTTTTACAACAACACAGGTCTAACGGCGGTCTGAACTTCCCCAACATTAGGACTTATAATCTGGCGGCGTTGGCCAGGGTGATATCGGACTGGGCACAAGGCACCTCATACTACACTACCCCTCAGGTGGATGAATCTTTTACCCCGGGGATATCCCTTATAAACCTTCTACATCTCCCATATGACATGTTGCCTACTGACTCTAGGGCAGGGGTCAGGAACCTTTTTGGCTAAGAGAGCCGTAAACGCCACATATTTTGAAATATAATTCCGCGAGAGCCGTACAATATGTTTAAAGGGCCATTGACAGATCAATCGCTCCAATGTTCACTTAGTACAGCAAGGAATGCTCCTCCCTGCTGTATAAAGCCACAACTGGACTGAAACAATGGTAATTAGCAGTAAAAAAATTAAATAAATAACTTACATTGTGAGCTTGCGATGCATGACATCAGTCCAGCAGTCTGGCTTCTTCTTTTTCCTGCGCATGACTGGAAGCTGGCATTCTTCCCACCTGATGTTGAGAGAATGCCAGCTTTGAGGCATTCGCAGAAGAAAGAAGCTGGAATGTTGGACATGTCACACAACGCATTGTCAGTTATGTCAATTATCTATTTTATTATTTTACAGCGAATTATTGTTTAGGTCCAGCGGTGGCTTAGTGCAGCAGAGAGGAACACTCCTTTGTGTACTAAGTGACCGCTGGAGCAATTGTATCTGTCAGTGGCCCTTTTAAAAGTGTTGGTCTTACAGAAAATGAACAAAAAAGAGAGGCTCAGACCCATAGGGAACTAAAGCATTTACTACTTAAAGTGGTACATACAAGCAGGCACACCCAGCGTAATAAATAATTGAACTTTATTAAATAGTCTCACTGTACATAAAGTGCACACATTGACTTGTATTTAATTTTAAAGAACAACAAATCTCCGAACTCTTTTTTTTATAACATAATAACGTTTTAATGCTGTTGCTAACCAACGATGAATAGAATACTTCCTACCGTTAATGTGACTTCTGGTGCTGCATGGATTTGCTGATGGCTTTGTAATCTGGTTCATACGTGGTGAGGTTTAGCTTCATGCAGGCGTTGAGACTTCCATCCGTTAAACGTGAACGTATGTTAGTCTTGATGTGCTTTAGATGTGAGAAAGACTGCTCGCATGCATAGGTAGAGCCAAACATTGTCAGTACAGCAATACCCACACGCTGCAGTGTTTGGTATGTGACAGGAAGTGCATTCCAAGTTTTGACAATCAGCTGGTCTGCATGTTGGAGTTGTTTCATTTCTCTCCACTTGTGTTTGCTTGCCAACTCTGCTTGCTGTCGTGCAAGTTTTTCCAAATCTTCATTAAGTGATTTAAACTTATTCACCCACATGTCTGAAGCCCTCAGGTCAGCAGCTTGTAGCTCAAAATCTCTGATGGAGACACCAGGGATATAACTCAGGTCAGTGCTGTCCAGTGCACACTCATGTGGATGAGTGATGAACTTAAAAAGACGAGTGTGCTCACGAAATTCTCCAAAGCGCGCTTTGAATGATTGCAGGAGATTGGATGTAAAGCCTGCTAGCTGCTGAATATCAAGATGTTGTGCAGGGTCATTTGCTGTGCATGCATCTTTAAACTCTCCCAGTTTTTCAAAGTGTATTAAACGACCTGTTTCAATGTCTGCGATAAACAGTTCCAGCTTATTTTCAAATGCAAACACAGCTTGTTGAAGCGATAAAACTGTATTACCAACGCCTTGCATTTTCACATTGAGCTGGTTCAGATGTTCAGTCATATCTACAAGATAGAAGAACTTCAGGAGCCACTCAGTGTTGGACAACTCAGGATGGTCAACGTTTTTCATTTCAAGAAAAGTTCGTATTTCACTCAGACAAGCTGCGAAACGGCTGAGCACCTTCCCTCTTGACAGCCAGCGCACGTTGCTGTGCAGAAGCAGACCAGGATAATTATTCCCAACTTCATCCAGGAGTGTTTTAAACTGGCGATCATTTAAAGCACGGGCAACAATAAAGTTGACCACCTGAATGACAAGTGACATCACCTCACCAAGCTGCTCACCAAACATCTGAGCACAAAGTGCCTCCTGATGTAGGATGCAGTGAAAACTAAGGATAGGTCTTTTTTCATGTTCACGAAGAAGCGCTACAAATCCTTTGTTTTTTCCTACCATGCATGGAGCACCATCAGTACACACTGAAATAAGTTTATGCATTGGTAGATTTTTTTCTTTAGTGAACTCAGTGAATGACTTGAACAAATCATCCCCTCTTGTTGTCCCTTTCAGAGGCAAAACAGCAAGACTTTCCTCATGTAACGTGTCACCGACAGCATACCTTGCAATGATGCTGAACTGAGATATATGGCTTACGTCAGTTGATTCATCCAAAGCAAGAGAAAAGAACAGAGCTGTATTTATGTCCTTCACTTGGGATGCCTCAATCTGATTTGCCATCATGATGGCACGGTCATGAACTGTTCTTGCTGACAGAGGCATGTCTTTTATCCGTTTGATAATCTTGGCTTTATCCGGAAAATCATCAAAAAGTTCATTGGCAACATCAAGCATAAATGTTTTGGCATACTCCCCATCTGTGAATGGTTTTCCGTTTCTGACAATTGCCAAAGCACCAACAAAGCTAGCCGAATTTAAGTCACCTTGTTGGGTCCAAACTCGAAGTTGCTGCTGACTAGCTTGCACTTTGCACAGCAGCTCTTGACAGGCTTTCTTCCTGCTGTCCCCTGCAGGATATTTCGATGCAAATGAAGCATGGCGTGTGTCAAAGTGGCGCTTTATATTTGACCGCTTCATGGATGCAATTTTATCATTGCATATAAGACAAACTGGTGAACCTGCTCTCTCCACAAAGGCAAATTCGTCTGTCCACTCCTGCTGAAAAGTACGATACTCCTCATCCTTCTTTCTTTTAGCCATCTTCTTCACTAACTAGTTATATTCGTTGTGCTCTGCAGCTCCGACTACCGGGTTGATCCCTGCATCTTACGTCACGCTGCTCCCTCTCTCTCCATAGAGGTAAATGGAATCTGCTGGCAGAGTATGCGCACCAGTGGCAGCACGACGTAAGATGCACGGTTCAACGCGGAAGTAAGAGCTGCGGAGCACAACGAATATAAATGGAGGGGGTTATGAAGCTCATGTCTCCTCGGTTCAGCAAGCGCCGAGGAGGCAGAGCCGGCGGCGCATGCGTGCTAGAGTGAAAGTATATGCAGCGATCCCACACATATACGTCATCGGGTGGAATCGCTGCATTATGGGAGAAGGTAAAAACAGGGGCTGGCGCCCCAATAACATATAGCACGGGCGCCGTTCCTGAGCGCTTTATTACAGCTCTGGGAGACCTCCAGAGCTGTAAAGAAGCGCTCAGAACAGATTTTTGCCCTGATAGTGGTCCTTTAAATCAGTTTCTTATGCCCACAAGAGATTAATTTAAAGCCCCCAAGAGTGTAATATGGGTGGCAGATGTTTTTTAAGGCCATATTTTTTTTTTTTTTTTGGGGGGGGGCTATATAATGGATTATGTGGGATTATTTTCAGGGGTGAAGTGGGAAGGGGGGGTTGGTGGGACACACTGTATTACACAGCCCCTTTATTGATGCAGCTCACTGCTGCTGACCATGAGGCTGTGTAACAATTTCCATGTTATAATGTTCACATTCAAAGCAGCAGCACAGCCAGGGGTTTCTGGAACGTCCAAGGGAGACACAAGGGAGGAGGCAGATGCCGCTTCACTAGGGGACGCAGGTGCGTGCTTGCAGACGGCGCGGCTATGCAGGGAGTTATGGGAAATGTAGTCCATGCTCCCTGCCGCTCACCACTGCCGCCAATGCTTATCAGGCCATCAAAGAACTACCAATATCAGCGTGCCCCGCGGCCTGATGGAGCGCGGTGCACGGGCTGATGGAGCGCGGTGCATGCATCCTTCCCATAGACAGGTAGGAGCCCTGTCTGCGAGCCAGATACGGCCATCAAAAGAGCCATATCTGGCTCGCGAGCCATAGGTTCCCGACCCCTGCTCTAGGGTCAACCCGCTCATAATTACAATTTGGAGGACCTGGCATAAGATCCGCCACATGCTACACCTAGACACCCAATTCTCTCCAGCACTGACCCTGGTCAGGAACCTGCGGTTTCAGCAGGGTACCTCACACCATATTTTTACCTCCTGGCATGATAATGGTATTAATTCCTTGGGGGCCCTCTTGCATCCCACGCTCCATACAATGCTCTCCCTACAGGACTTACAAATTAAATACCCACACATCTCTCTCCCCTTTTTTAACTATATACAGGCCCAGAGTTATGCGCAGGTGGTGCTGGGTCACATTTCACCTGAGGAATGGACTTCCCCTTTTAAATCACTGATACTAGAGCCAGGAACACATCTTGCGAGAATATCTAGATTGTACAAATTTCTCCATCCCTCCATAGAATATAGTACCCCTGACTCAGGCCTAGCGAAATGGGAGGCGGACGATGCGACTTTAACCCCTACAGTTATACTACAGGCCACAATCTTTGCGCACAAATTCTTGCCCTCAGCAAGATATGTGGAAATGTGGCTCAAGGTGGCCCATCGAGCATATATTACACCCCAAAGGGGCCACAGGATGGGACTGTATGAGACCTCGGAATGTTTTAAATGTGGTGAGACGGAGGCAAACTTGTACCACTGCTTATGGGCGTGCCCTCGTATCCGGGAGTTCTGGGAGAGGGTTGGAGACTTTGCAAAGACCAACATGACGGGTCAGTTTGCTTTGACCTCCCAATGGGCAATACTGGGGTATGTGGAAACAGGCACACAGGATCATACCCGACACGAACTTTGCATCCTACATTTATTGGCAGCAGCAGGCAGGAAGGCAATACTGCAAGTGTGGAACCACACCCAGGCCCCACAACTTCAGGTTTTCCTGGAAAAATTATCCTTTATGATGAAGATGGATTGGGTGGAGGCTTCACACCAGAAGGAAAAAAGGGTTAAGACATTCTTTCAGATCTGGGAGGGCTTTATTTCTCTACTACCCCAACGAGTAAAAGATAAAATACATACCTGCTTCCAACCCACTACATGGTATCAGAGGAGGAGGCTGGCTGGGGATATTCTGCAGTAGGACTTCCATACATGCCTGAGATAGGGTGTAGAAGGGGGGAGTATAGACAGCGGGGGACAGGAAATGGATGCAACAGACTTCTAAAAGAAGGACTGGGGGGGATGACACGTGGTAAACAGGAGAGGCGGCGGGCAATGAAGGTTTTATTTTCTGATAGTATGTTGGTTTCTATGTTTGGATATGTGTCCGAGCAGTATGGCCCACGGTTGTGTGGCCGAGAAGGGGGCTAAAGTGCACGATTGTTCCCTCGCTGAGACGAGATAAGCACAATGGAGACGTGGTAAACGCTCGTTCTGTATAAAGGCACAGAGAATGTATTATTATTTTTATTTATTTTTTATGTACTTATCTGCCTGACTTGCAAGTCAGTATATGCTTTTCAAGTGTACTAAGTCGCCTGAGATGACTTTATGTTGTTATTTTGTTGTTTATACGGAAAATTAATAAAAACAAATTTAAAAAAAAAAAAAATATGAGTAAGGAGCATGGATACATATCAGCATTAGATACACATGGGTAGAACTTATCATTGTCAAACCTGGTTCTTAAAGCTTAAAAAAATGTTTTCAATTTATTAAAGATCATATCCGACTACTACCATAACAATTGACAGACATCAGGGGCTCCTTCCAGGAGAGTAATCACTAACCAGAGCATTGCCGACGCTCTGGCCATGGATTCCTGGGTTTTTAAACTCCTAACATCACTGTCCATATAGTAGAAGTGACATCAAGGGCTTTCCCAAGTCAGGAGTTCCCGGCCAGTGAGTGCTTACGATGCTCTAGCCGGGGACTCCAGAGTTTAAAGCCAAATATGGATATTTAAAGCCATATATGCACAGTAAAGTGAGAGGCTTTCTCTACAAGCGTAATTCCCGGCCACAGCGCTGCCAACGCTCCGACTTGGAATTCTCACATTACAAAGCCCCTAATGTCACTGTCTATGTACAGACAGTAACATCAAGGGATCCTCCAGGAGCAGAATCCATATATGAACAGTGAAGTCAGGGGCTCCTTCCTGGAGTGGAATCCCCAACCAGTGCAATGCCAGTGTTCTGGCATAGGATTTTGGCATCTTAAAGCTCCTAACGTCAGTGTCCATTTATGGACAGTGTTGTCAGGGGCTTCCCTAGGAGCAGAATCCCCAGTCAGAGCGTTGCTAACGTCAGGGGCTTTCCGAGCCTAGTGCTTAAAGTAATGCTGTGCCCGGGGAGTTCAGGTGATATATACCACTCTATGCCTATACAGCCTTCCGTTAGAGGTATACGTAGAGACTTCCCCAACGCATACCTCTGACGAAAAGAAAAAATTGAATGTGAACATACTCCAAGAAGCCCACAGCTCTGAATAAATATGGCGCAACTTGGGTTGTCAGTGCTGCACAAACTGACATCTACACCAGTTAGCATAGATGTCAGCTATAATATCCGCAGGTGTAAATTAAATATGTCATGCAGGAGATCTGCTCTCCCGCTGGTCCCGACTTAATAGCTGAAAAGACGCGAAAACAGCATAATGTCTCAAAAAGCTAAAATTTTTACTCAAAACGGGCATGCGCCAAAATTTCCCATTACATTACTTTACAATATCATGTATTATAAAGACATTTACTTTTGAGCTACTTTGACTAAATCGTTAGTAAATGGAAAAACAAAAAACACCAAGGAAAAAAATTTAATTAATAAACTACGGCCTCCTCCATTTCCCCTCTTGCCGTCCTTTCCATCTCCAAAATGGTGTGTTTTCTGCCATTTTAGGTAGAAAAATTTATATTTGCTCACCATTTAGGCAAAGTATCAGGAGGGTATATTATGCAGCTTCTCAATCTCTACCTTGAAGAGCTGTGTGGTTTGTATTTTAATAGTAACTTTTTAATCTAAATTTACTTTTTACTCTGCCTGACTTGGTATTTATTTGTTCAGAGTTTCAAGCTCACATTGACTTGGTCCTCCCCTATAGGACCTCTCTATCTGTTGAACTAAGTATCATTACTAAAACTTATCTGAATCTGATTCTTAAACGTCTAGTTACTACTTCTGCTCATACAGTACAGTCAGCCAAGCATACCAAGTTACCAAGTTCAATCACACAATATTAAAATGAGTAAGGAGCATGGATACATATCAGCATTAGATACACATGGGTAGAACTTATCATTGTCAAACCTTGTTCTTAAAGCTTAAAAAAATGGTTTCAATTTATTAAAGATCATATCCGACTACTACCATAACAATTGACAGACATCAGGGGCTCCTTCCAGAAGAGTAATCACTAACCAGAGCATTGCCGACGCTCTGGCCATGGATTCCTGGGTTTTAAAAACTCCTAACATCACTGTCCATATAGTGAAAGTGACATCAAGGGCTTTCCCAAGTCAGGAGTTCCCGGCCAGTGAGTGCTTGCGATGCTCTGGCCGGGGACTCCAGAGTTTAAAGCCAAATATGGATATTTAAAGCCATATATGCACAGTAAAGTGAGAGGCTTTCTCTACAAGTGTAATTCCCGGCCACAGCGCTGCCAACGCTCCGACTTGGAATTCTCACATTACAAAGCCCCTAATGTCACTGTCTATGTACAGACAGTAACATCAAGGGATCCTCCAGGAGCAGAATCCATATATGGACAGTGACGTCAGGGGCTCCCTCCAGGAGTGGAATCCCCAGCCAGTGCAATGCCAGTGTTCTGGCCTAGGATTTTGGCATCTTAAAGCTCCTAACGTCAGTGTCCATTTATGGACAGTGTTGTCAGGAGCTTCCCTAGGAGCAGAATCCCCAGTCAGAGCGTTGCTAACGTCAGGGGCTTTCCGAGCCTAGTGCTTAAAGTAACGCTGTGCCCGGGGAGTTCAGGTGATATATCCCACTCTATGCCTATACAGCCTTCCGTTGGAGGTATACGTAGAGACTTCTCCCAATGCATACCTCTGACGAAAAGAAAAAATTTAATGTGAACATACTCCAAGAAGCCCACAGCTCTGAATAAATATGGCGCAACTTGGGTTGTCAGTGCTGCACAAACTGACATCTACACCAGTTAGCATAGATGTCAGCTATAATATCCGCAGGTGTAAATTAAATATGTCATGCAGGAGATCTGCTCTCCCGCTGGTCCCGACTTACTAGCTGAAAAGACGCGAAAACAGCATAATGTCTCAAAAAGCTAAAATTTTTACTCAAAACGGGCATGCGCCAAAATTTCCCATTACATTACTTTACAATATCATGTATTATAAAGACATTTACTTTGAGCTACTTTGACTAAATCGTTAGCAAATGGAAAAAAAAAAACACCAAGGAAAAAAATGTAATTAAAAAACTACGGCCTCCTCCATTTCCCCTCTAGCCGTCCTTTCCATCTCCAAAATGGTGTGTTTTCTGCCATTTTAGGTAGAAAAATGTCTATTTGCTCACCATTTAGGCAAAGTAGCAGGAGGGTATATTATGCAGCTTCTCAAACTCTACCTTGAAGAGCTGTGTGGTTTGTATTTTAATAGTAACTTTTTAATCTAAATTTACTTTTTACTCTGCCTGACTTGGTATTTATTTGTTCAGAGTTTCAAGCTCACATTGACTTGGTCCTCCCCTATAGGACCTCTCTATCTGTTGAACTAAGTATCATTACTAAAACTTATCTGAATCTGATTCTTAAATATCTAGTTACTACTTCTGATCATACAGTACAGTCAGCCAAGCATACCAAGTTACCAAGTTCAATCACACAATATTAAAATGAGTAAGGAGCATGGATACATATCAGCATTAGATACACATGGGTAGAACTTATCATTGTCAAACCTTGTTCTTAAAGCTTAAAAAAATGGTTTAAATTTATTAAAGATCCTATCCGACTACTACCATAACAATTGACAGACATCAGGGGCTCCTTCCAGGAGAGTAATCACTAACCAGAGCATTGCCGACGCTCTGGCCATGGATCCCTGGGTTTTTAAACTCCTAACATCACTGTCCATATAGTGAAAGTGACATCAAGGGCTTTCCCAAGTCAGGAGTCCCCGGCCAGTGAGTGCTTGCGATGACCTGGCCGGGGACTCCAGAGTTTAAAGCCAAATATGGATATTTAAAGCCATATATGCACAGTAAAGTGAGAGGCTTTCTCTACAAGCGTAATTCCCGGCCACAGCGCTGCCAACGCTCCGACTTGGAATTCTCACATTACAAAGCCCCTAATGTCACTGTCTATGTACAGACAGTAACATCAAGGGATCCTCCAGGAGCAGAATCCATATATGGACAGTGATGTCAGGGGCTCCCTCCAGGAGTGGAATCCCCAGCCAGTGCAATGCCAGTGTTCTGGCCTAGGATTTTGGCATCTTAAAGCTCCTAACGTCAGTGTCCATTTATGGACAGTGTTGTCAGGGGCTTCCCTAGGAGCAGAATCCCCAGTCAGAGCGTTGCTAACGTCAGGGGCTTTCCGAGCCTAGTGCTTAAAGTAACGCTGTGCCCGGGGAGTTCAGGTGATATATCCCACTCTATGCCTATACAGCCTTCCGTTGGAGGTATACGTAGAGACTTCTCCCAACGCATACCTCTGACGAAAAGAAAAAATTGAATGTGAACATACTCCAAGAAGCCCACAGCTCTGAATAAATATGGCGCAACTTGGGTTGTCAGTGCTGCACAAACTGACATCTACACCAGTTAGCATAGATGTCAGCTATAATATCCGCAGGTGTAAATTAAATATGTCATGCAGGAGATCTGCTCTCCCGCTGGTCCCGACTTACTAGCTGAAAAGACGCGAAAACAGCATAATGTCTCAAAAAGCTAAAAGTTTTACTCAAAACGGGCATGTGCCAAAATTTCCCATTACATTACTTTACAATATCATGTATTATAAAGACATTTACTTTTGAGCTACTTTGACTAAATCGTTAGCAAATGGAAAAAAAAAACACCAAGGAAAAAAATGTAATTAAAAAACTACGGCCTCCTCCATTTCCCCTCTAGCCGTCCTTTCCATCTCCAAATGGTGTGTTTTCTGCCATTTTAGGTAGAAAAATTTCTATTTGCTCACCATTTAGGCAAAGTAGCAGGAGGGTATATTATGCAGCTTCACAAACTCTACCTTGAAGAGCTGTGTGGTTTGTATTTTAATAGCAACTTTTTAATCTAAATTTACTTTTTACTCTGCCTGACTTGGTATTTATTTGTTCAGAGTTTCAAGCTCACATTGACTTGGTCCTCCCCTATAGGACCTCTCTATCTGTTGAACTAAGTATCATTACTAAAACTTATCTGAATCTGATTCTTAAACATCTAGTTACTACTTCTGATCATACAGTACAGTCAGCCAAGCATACCAAGTTACCAAGTTCAATCACACAATATTAAAATGAGTAAGGAGCATGGATACATATCAGGATTAGATACACATGGGTAGAACTTATCATTGTCAAACCTTGTTCTTAAAGCTTAAAAAAATGGTTTAAATTTATTAAAGATCCTATCCGACTACTACCATAACAATTGACAGACATCAGGGGCTCCTTCCAGGAGAGTAATCACTAACCAGAGCATTGCCGACGCTCTGGCCATGGATCCCTGGGTTTTTAAACTCCTAACATCACTGTCCATATAGTGAAAGTGACATCAAGGGCTTTCCCAAGTCAGGAGTCCCCGGCCAGTGAGTGCTTGCGATGACCTGGCCGGGGACTCCAGAGTTTAAAGCCAAATATGGATATTTAAAGCCATATATGCACAGTAAAGTGAGAGGCTTTCTCTACAAGCGTAATTCCCGGCCACAGCGCTGCCAACGCTCCGACTTGGAATTCTCACATTACAAAGCCCCTAATGTCACTGTCTATGTACAGACAGTAACATCAAGGGATCCTCCAGGAGCAGAATCCATATATGGACAGTGATGTCAGGGGCTCCCTCCAGGAGTGGAATCCCCAGCCAGTGCAATGCCAGTGTTCTGGCCTAGGATTTTGGCATCTTAAAGCTCCTAACGTCAGTGTCCATTTATGGACAGTGTTGTCAGGGGCTTCCCTAGGAGCAGAATCCCCAGTCAGAGCGTTGCTAACGTCAGGGGCTTTCCGAGCCTAGTGCTTAAAGTAACGCTGTGCCCGGGGAGTTCAGGTGATATATCCCACTCTATGCCTATACAGCCTTCCGTTGGAGGTATACGTAGAGACTTCTCCCAACGCATACCTCTGACGAAAAGAAAAAATTGAATGTGAACATACTCCAAGAAGCCCACAGCTCTGAATAAATATGGCGCAACTTGGGTTGTCAGTGCTGCACAAACTGACATCTACACCAGTTAGCATAGATGTCAGCTATAATATCCGCAGGTGTAAATTAAATATGTCATGCAGGAGATCTGCTCTCCCGCTGGTCCCGACTTACTAGCTGAAAAGACGCGAAAACAGCATAATGTCTCAAAAAGCTAAAAGTTTTACTCAAAACGGGCATGTGCCAAAATTTCCCATTACATTACTTTACAATATCATGTATTATAAAGACATTTACTTTTGAGCTACTTTGACTAAATCGTTAGCAAATGGAAAAAAAAAACACCAAGGAAAAAAATGTAATTAAAAAACTACGGCCTCCTCCATTTCCCCTCTAGCCGTCCTTTCCATCTCCAAATGGTGTGTTTTCTGCCATTTTAGGTAGAAAAATTTCTATTTGCTCACCATTTAGGCAAAGTAGCAGGAGGGTATATTATGCAGCTTCACAAACTCTACCTTGAAGAGCTGTGTGGTTTGTATTTTAATAGTAACTTTTTAATCTAAATTTACTTTTTACTCTGCCTGACTTGGTATTTATTTGTTCAGAGTTTCAAGCTCACATTGACTTGGTCCTCCCCTATAGGACCTCTCTATCTGTTGAACTAAGTATCATTACTAAAACTTATCTGAATCTGATTCTTAAACATCTAGTTACTACTTCTGATCATACAGTACAGTCAGCCAAGCATACCAAGTTACCAAGTTCAATCACACAATATTAAAATGAGTAAGGAGCATGGATACATATCAGCATTAGATACACATGGGTAGAACTTATCATTGTCAAACCTTGTTCTTAAAGCTTAAAAAAATGGTTTAAATTTATTAAAGATCCTATCCGACTACTACCATAACAATTGACAGACATCAGGGGCTCCTTCCAGGAGAGTAATCACTAACCAGAGCATTGCCGACGCTCTGGCCATGGATTCCTGGGTTTTTAAACTCCTAACATCACTGTCCATATAGTGAAAGTTACATCAAGGGCTTTCCCAAGTCAGGAGTCCCCGGCCAGTGAGTGCTTGCGATGCTCTGGCCGGGGACTCCAGAGTTTAAAGCCAAATATGGATATTTAAAGCTATATATGCACAGTAAAGTGGAGGCTTTCTCTACAAGCGTAATTCCCGGCCACAGCGCTGCCAACGCTCCGACTTGGAATTCTCACATTACAAAGCCCCTAATGTCACTGTCTATGTACAGACAGTAACATCAAGGGATCCTCCAGGAGCAGAATCCATATATGGACAGTGACGTCAGGGGCTCCCTCCAGGAGTGGAATCCCCAGCCAGTGCAATGCCAGTGTTCTGGCCTAGGATTTTGGCATCTTAAAGCTCCTAAAGTCAGTGTCCATTTATGGACAGTGTTGTCAGGGGCTTCCCTAGGAGCAGAATCCCCAGTCAGAGCGTTTGTAACGTCAGGGGCTTTCCGAGCCTAGTGCTTAAAGTAACGCTGTGCCCGGGGAGTTCAGGTGATATATCCCACTCTATGCCAATACAGCCTTCCGTTGGAGGTATACGTAGAGACTTCTCCCAACGCATACCTCTGACGAAAAGAAAAAATTGAATGTGAACATACTCCAAGAAGCCCACAGCTCTGAATAAATATGGCACAACTTGTGTTGTCAGTGCTGCACAAACTGACATCTACACCAGTTAGCATAGATGTCAGCTATAATATCCGCAGGTGTAAATTAAATATGTCATGCAGGAGATCTGCTCTCCCGCTGGTCCCGACTTACTAGCTGAAAAGACGCGAAAACAGCATAATGTCTCAAAAAGCTAAAATTTTTACTCAAAACGGGCATGCGCCAAAATTTCCCATTACATTACTTTACAATATCATGTATTATAAAGACATTTACTTTTGAGCTACTTTGACTAAATCGTTAGCAAATGGGAAAAAAAAAACACCAAGGAAAAAATGTAATTAAAAAACTACGGCCTCCTCCATTTCCCCTCTAGCCGTCCTTTCCATCTCCAAAATGGTGTGTTTTCTGCCATTTTAGGTAGAAAAATTTCTATTTGTTCACCATTTAGGCAAAGTAGCAGGAGGGTATATTATGCAGCTTCTCAAACTCTACCTTGAAGAGCTGTGTGGTTTGTATTTTAATAGTAACTTTTTAATCTAAATTTACTTTTTACTCTGCCTGACTTGGTATTTATTTGTTCAGAGTTTCAAGCTCACATTGACTTGGTCCTCCCCTATAGGACCTCTCTATCTGTTGAACTAAGTATCATTACAAAAACTTATCTGAATCTGATTCTTAAACATCTAGTTACTACTTCTGATCATACAGTACAGTCAGCCAAGCATACCAAGTTACCAAGTTCAATCACACAATATTAAAATGAGTAAGGAGCATGGATACATATCAGCATTAGATACACATGGGTAGAACTTATCATTGTCAAACCTTGTTCTTAAAGCTTAAAAAAATGGTTTCAATTTATTAAAGATCATATCCGACTACTACCATAACAATTGACAGACATCAGGGGCTCCTTCCAGGAGAGTAATCACTAACCAGAGCATTGCTGACGCTCTGGCCATGGATTCCTGGGTTTTTAAACTCCTAACATCACTGTCCATATAGTGAAAGTGACATCAAGGGCTTTCCCAAGTCAGGAGTTCCCGGCCAGTGAGTGCTTGCGATGCTCTGGCCGGGGGACTCCAGAGTTTAAAGCCAAATATGGATATTTAAAGCTATATATGCACAGTAAAGTGAGAGGCTTTCTCTACAAGCGTAATTCCCGGCCACAGCGCTGCCAACGCTCTGACTTGGAATTCTCACATTACAAAGCCCCTAATGTCACTGTCTATGTACAGACAGTAACATCAAGGGATCCTTCAGGAGCAGAATCCATATATGGACAGTGACGTCAGGGGCTCCCTCCAGGAGTGGAATCCCCAGCCAGTGCAATGCCAGTGTTCTGGCCTAGGATTTTGGCATCTTAAAGCTCCTAAAGTCAGTGTCCATTTATGGACAGTGTTGTCAGGGGCTTCCCTAGGAGCAGAATCCCCAGTCAGAGCGTTGCTAACGTCAGGGGCTTTCCGAGCCTAGTGCTTAAAGTAACGCTGTGCCCGGGGAGTTCAGGTGATATATCCCACTCTATGCCAATACAGCCTTCCGTTGGAGGTATACGTAGAGACTTCTCCCAACGCATACCTCTGACGAAAAGAAAAAATTGAATGTGAACATACTCCAAGAAGCCCACAGCTCTGAATAAATATGGCACAACTTGTGTTGTCAGTGCTGCACAAACTGACATCTACACCAGTTAGCATAGATGTCAGCTATAATATCCGCAGGTGTAAATTAAATATGTCATGCAGGAGATCTGCTCTCCCGCTGGTCCCGACTTACTAGCTGAAAAGACGCAAAAACAGCATAATGTCTCAAAAAGCTAAAATTTTTACTCAAAACGGGCATGCGCCAAAATTTCCCATTACATTACTTTACAATATCATGTATTATAAAGACATTTACTTTTGAGCTACTTTGACTAAATCGTTAGCAAATGGGAAAAAAAAAACACCAAGGAAAAAAATGTAATTAAAAAACTACGGCCTCCTCCATTTCCCCTCTAGCCGTCCTTTCCATCTCCAAAATGGTGTGTTTTCTGCCATTTTAGGTAGAAAAATTTCTATTTGTTCACCATTTAGGCAAAGTAGCAGGAGGGTATATTATGCAGCTTCTCAAACTCTACCTTGAAGAGCTGTGTGGTTTGTATTTTAATAGTAACTTTTTAATCTAAATTTACTTTTTACTCTGCCTGACTTGGTATTTATTTGTTCAGAGTTTCAAGCTCACATTGACTTGGTCCTCCCCTATAGGACCTCTCTATCTGTTGAACTAAGTATCATTACAAAAACTTATCTGAATCTGATTCTTAAACATCTAGTTACTACTTCTGATCATACAGTACAGTCAGCCAAGCATACCAAGTTACCAAGTTCAATCACACAATATTAAAATGAGTAAGGAGCATGGATACATATCAGCATTAGATACACATGGGTAGAACTTATCATTGTCAAACCTTGTTCTTAAAGCTTAAAAAAATGGTTTCAATTTATTAAAGATCATATCCGACTACTACCATAACAATTGACAGACATCAGGGGCTCCTTCCAGGAGAGTAATCACTAACCAGAGCATTGCTGACGCTCTGGCCATGGATTCCTGGG
Source organism: Rhinoderma darwinii (assembly GCF_050947455.1). NCBI lineage: Eukaryota > Metazoa > Chordata > Amphibia > Anura > Rhinodermatidae > Rhinoderma > Rhinoderma darwinii. Next base: position 174,003 of record NW_027464287.1, on the reverse strand, counting down.
TTTTTAAACTCCTAACATCACTGTCCATATAGTGAAAGTGACATCAAGGGCTTTCCCAAGTCAGGAGTTCCCGGCCAGTGAGTGCTTGCGATGCTCTGGCTGGGGGACTCCAGAGTTTAAAGCCAAATATGGATATTTAAAGCTATATATGCACAGTAAAGTGAGAGGCTTTCTCTACAAGCGTAATTCCCGGCCACAGCGCTGCCAACGCTCCGACTTGGAATTCTCACATTACAAAGCCCCTAATGTCACTGTCTATGTACAGACAGTAACATCAAGGGATCCTCCAGGAGCAGAATCCATATATGGACAGTGACGTCAGGGGCTCCCTCCAGGAGTGGAATCTCCAGCCAGTGCAATGCCAGTGTTCTGGCCTAGGATTTTGGCATCTTAAAGCTCCTAACGTCAGTGTCCATTTATGGACAGTGTTGTCAGGGGCTTCCCTAGGAGCAGAATCCCCAGTCAGAGCGTTGCTAACGTCAGGGGCTTTCCGAGCCTAGTGCTTAAAGTAACGCTGTGCCCGGGGAGTTCAGGTGATATATCCCACTCTATGCCAATACAGCCTTCCGTTGGAGGTATACGTAGAGACTTCTCCCAACGCATACCTCTGACGAAAAGAAAAAATTGAATGTGAACATACTCCAAGAAGCCCACAGCTCTGAATAAATATGGCACAACTTGTGTTGTCAGTGCTGCACAAACTGACATCTACACCAGTTAGCATAGATGTCAGCTATAATATCCGCAGGTGTAAATTAAATATGTCATGCAGGAGATCTGCTCTCCCGCTGGTCCCGACTTACTAGCTGAAAAGACGCGAAAACAGCATAATGTCTCAAAAAGCTAAAATTTTTACTCAAAACGGGCATGCGCCAAAATTTCCCATTACATTACTTTACAATATCATGTATTATAAAGACATTTACTTTTGAGCTACTTTGACTAAATCGTTAGCAAATGGAAAAAAAAAACACCAAGGAAAAAAATGTAATTAAAAAACTACGGCCTCTTCCATTTCCCCTCTAGCCGTCCTTTCCATCTCCAAAATGGTGTGTTTTCTGCCATTTTAGGTAGAAAAATTTCTATTTGTTCACCATTTAGGCAAAGTAGCAGGAGGGTATATTATGCAGCTTCTCAAACTCTACCTTGAAGAGCTGTGTGGTTTGTATTTTAATAGTAACTTTTTAATCTAAATTTACTTTTTACTCTGCCTGACTTGGTATTTATTTGTTCAGAGTTTCAAGCTCACATTGACTTGGTCCTCCCCTATAGGACCTCTCTATCTGTTGAACTAAGTATCATTACAAAAACTTATCTGAATCTGATTCTTAAACATCTAGTTACTACTTCTGATCATACAGTACAGTCAGCCAAGCATACCAAGTTACCAAGTTCAATCACACAATATTAAAATGAGTAAGGAGCATGGATACATATCAGCATTAGATACACATGGGTAGAACTTATCATTGTCAAACCTTGTTCTTAAAGCTTAAAAAAATGGTTTCAATTTATTAAAGATCATATCCGACTACTACCATAACAATTGACAGACATCAGGGGCTCCTTCCAGGAGAGTAATCACTAACCAGAGCATTGCTGACGCTCTGGCCATGGATTCCTGGGTTTTTAAACTCCTAACATCACTGTCCATATAGTGAAAGTGACATCAAGGGCTTTCCCAAGTCAGGAGTTCCCGGCCAGTGAGTGCTTGCGATGCTCTGGCCGGGGGACTCCAGAGTTTAAAGCCAAATATGGATATTTAAAGCTATATATGCACAGTAAAGTGAGAGGCTTTCTCTACAAGCGTAATTCCCGGCCACAGCGCTGCCAACGCTCCGACTTGGAATTCTCACATTACAAAGCCCCTAATGTCACTGTCTATGTACAGACAGTAACATCAAGGGATCCTCCAGGAGCAGAATCCATATATGGACAGTGACGTCAGGGGCTCCCTCCAGGAGTGGAATCCCCAGCCAGTGCAATGCCAGTGTTCTGGCCTAGGATTTTGGCATCTTAAAGCTCCTAACGTCAGTGTCCATTTATGGACAGTGTTGTCAGGGGCTTCCCTAGGAGCAGAATCCCCAGTCAGAGCGTTGCTAACGTCAGGGGCTTTCAGAGCCTAGTGCTTAAAGTAACGCTGTGCCCGGGGAGTTCAGGTGATATATCCGACTCTATGCCAATACAGCCTTCCGTTGGAGGTATACGTAGAGACTTCTCCCAACGCATACCTCTGACGAAAAGAAAAAATTGAATGTGAACATACTCCAAGAAGCCCACAGCTCTGAATAAATATGGCGCAACTTGGGTTATCAGTGCTGCACAAACTGACATCTACACCAGTTAGCATAGATGTCAGCTATAATATCCGCAGGTGTAAATTAAATATGTCATGCAGGAGATCTGCTCTCCCGCTGGTCCCGACTTACTAGCTGAAAAGACGCGAAAACAGTATAATGTCTCAAAAAGCTAAAATGTTTACTCAAAACGGGCATGCGCCAAAATTTCCTATTACATTACTTTACAATATCATGTATTATATAGACATTTACTTTTCAGCTACTTTGACTAAATCGTTAGCAAATGGAAAAAAAAAACACCAAGGAAAAAGATGTAATTAAAAAACTACGGCCTCCTCCATTTCCCCTCTAGCCGTCCTTTCCATCTCCAAAATGGTGTGTTTTCTGCCATTTTAGGTAGAAAAATTTCTATTTGCTCACCATTTAGGCAAAGAAGCAGGAGGGTATATTATGCAGCTTCTCAAACTCTACCTTGATAGCTGTGTGGTTTGTATTTTAATAGTAACTTTTTAATCTAAATTTACTTTTTACTCTGCCTGACTTGGTATTTATTTGTTCAGAGTTTCAAGCTCACATTGACTTGGTCCTCCCCTATAGGACCTCTCTATCTGTTGAACTAAGTATCATTACTAAAACTTATCTGAATCTGATTCTTAAACATCTAGTTACTACTTCTGATCATACAGTACAGTCAGCCAAGCATACCAAGTTACCAAGTTCAATCACACAATATTAAAATGAGTAAGGAGCATGGATACATATCAGCATTAGATACACATGGGTAGGGGGCGTGGCAAGCAGCGAGACCGGACGGACACACTCACAGGGAGCTCCTTTTCAGCGAGCCTCATACCGGGTAATCCGGACCTCTTCCACTGCAAACCCGGGGCCCCCATCGGTGTCACGGTCCTCCTCGCCCCTCGCTGATCACTTTGACGCCGGTCTCAGCCGCCTCGGCCGACTTCCGGTTTTGCGGCCTGCTGGCGGGACCGAAGCCGCGGCCTCGATTTGTACAGCAGGCGCGGCCCAGAACGGTGCGGGCCTGACAAGTGACCGGAGACCTGAAGAGTGCAGGGCTACTTCCTGGTCCCCGCCTCCGGCCCTCAGCCACATAAGAGCACGTCCCAGAGGATCTGGGAACTCCACTGAGACGACTGGGGCCGCCAGTTTAGTCTCCTCTCAGCCTGGACGTCTTTAGGGGTTGGTGAGTAGCCTCAGGGAGGCAACTGATTGTGCACACTCCAGCTGCAACATACACAGCACCAGCCTCACCCCCAACCTCACCTTACCTCACCCAAGCCCCATCCTCACCTTTCATAACTCCAGCTACACCAGCCTCCGCCTGGACATTGAAGTCCGCCAATTGAATTAAAAAAAAAAAAAAAAAAAGCAAAGCAGGTTTCCTCCAATTAAAGGGCCCTCGACCCAATTTTTTTTCAGGTGCTGGTCCGTCGATCAGTACTGACTGTACCTGCCGAAACTCGCTTAGACCTGACCCCCTCTGCAGAGCCAGAGGGGTATCAAGGGACAGCTCAACTTCTCCGGTGTCAAGCTAAGATTACCGCAGCGATACCAATCGCTTCTTCTACACGCACTTCAAGACCACCGACGAATATGTAATATACTTACAACAGTGGCGAGCTTAAATAGAGAAAATTCTTCCGCTACGATATCTTCTTAGTTAATATGGGTAAAATCGGTCCGAAACAAACAGCTACGGTTTCGGGCCCACATCCGCAAACTCCACAAGCAGAGATGGGCAAATTTGTAAAAAAACAAGGGGGGAAGTCGAGTCACTCCAAGTCAATCTCACCCTTAAAAGCTACGCAAAAACGGGGAGAACCCGAGCTGGAGCAAATGAGTGAAGACGACCAAAATATAGAGGATAAGGAACTTCCAGTCTCAAGATCCTTTATGAAGCGAATTTTAGCTAAAGCACTTGAACCACTTGCCAACGATCTTTCTGAAATCAAACAAGAGCTCTTACAAGTGGGTAATAGAGTCGATGCACTGGAAAAGACGCAAACGACCTTGCTTTCCTCCTCTTCTGATCTCACAACCTGTCTACAGTCACAAGAAGGACACATTAATAAAATGTATTCCATACTAGAAGACCATGAAAACAGGGATAGGAGAAACAACCTGCGCATCAAGGGACTGCCTGAGTAAATTGCCAACGAAGATATTCTTACCGCTCTGACCGAGACGTTCCGGAAATTCCTAGACCCTGAAGATTACCCAAACCTAGTTATTGAGAGGGCTCACAGGTCACTCCGACCAAAGCCATCCCCCTCAGATCACCCGAGGGATATTATTTGCAGAATATTGGATTACAGAATTAAAGATCGCATCATACAGAAAAGCAGACTCTCAACAAACATACTCTATGGAGAGGCCCAAATTGCTATTTTCCAGGACTTGGCTTCCACCACTTTATACAAACGTAGGCTCCTGAAACCCTTTACGTCTACATTGAGACAGAGGCAGATCCCATTTTGTTGGCTCTTCCCGTTTGGTCTCTCCTTCTCTGTTAATGGAAAGAGATTCACAGCTAGATCCTCGTCAGACATCAGAAATATCTGCTCTGAACTTGACTTATCTCTGGAGGCTTATCCCGACCTAGAAATGGTGCATGACGCTGCTCGTCTTCAACATATCCCTCAACTACCTGATTGGGAAACAGTTCAGGCACCCGAAGGTCAAAGGGCAAGACGGCGATCCCACAAAGCTCCAAGGTCCCCTTCATTGTGGGTCCCTTCTTGAATATAAAGTATTTATTGTCTTATGCTCCAATCAACGGATTACACCCAGATGTATCCTTTCAAAGGACTGTACCGAGTGTGAACGGAGACTAGTTTTTTATGTGGTTATTTTGCATAGCTAGTCTTAATTGAATCTGAGATTTAGCCAAATCTGTGTTTTTCTTTTGTTTTTTTGCATTTATTACCGGTTTTCTGGAATACATATATGTGATACTATATAGAGACGTCTACTCGATGCAACTCATACCTGCTTTGCTTACGCAATATTGATGTCGACTAAGTTACATTTTGTTTCTTCTATTAGGGTTTATATATGTAGGGGGATTTATATCCACAGTCAGAAGATTACTCACCTCATATATAAGATATATCTACTTCGACCAATTCGAGAGCCGCAAAAAGCCCTAGGTACACTCAGTTCATTCTGTTCACCCAAGTGCCTATACCTGATTAAATACCACCATTCTGTTAACATTCACCTAACATTTTCTCTATTGCTCTTCTACGTCAAATGACGATTGTTCACTTGCATCATCTGTTCATGGTGACACGATTCACCGATGATGCATTTACAGTACTGTTACAAGATACCCTAGTTATAGCTATGTTACTTATTCCCCTGTCCCATTTTCTAGGACACATCCCCGAGAGAGACCCCGCTCTTTACGGATCCAATTTGCAACGTCACTATGACTGACTCACATACAACATGGTCAATAGTTTCTTATAACGTCAGAGGCCTAAACTCTCCGGTCAAACGATCACAAATCCTTCAATATCTTAAAAACACAAAAGCAGACATTATATTGTTTCAGGAAACCCATCTACGAGCCCAAAAATTGCCATCTTTTCATAAATCATATTACAATACATGGTTTCACTCGCATTCCCCGTTCAAAAATTCATGTGGAGTTGCAATAGCCCTTGCTAAACATGTACCCTTTGTCTTACAAGATTCACTCTCTGACAGCGAAGGCAGATATATATTCATAAAGGGTCTCTTAGCGGGATCCTTAGTTACGTTGGGTAATCTATATGTAACTAATATCAATCAGGCGTCATGGATCCCATCCGCACTTGACACAGTTAGGCCCTTTATGGAAGGTATATGTCTGGCGGGGGGAGACTTAAACGTGGCTCTGGAGCCGGACCTCGATTCTTCTACAAAGAAATCCTCGCTTTCACGCAGAGCCCTTTCGCGAATTAAAAAATCACTGCAATCCTTCCCCTTAATCGATACCTGGCGATATATGCACCCAAATGCGATTGATTATACACACTTCTCATCTCCGCACAATTCGTATCAGAGACTAGACTACCTCTTTCTTCCTCTTTCGTTATTGCCTAACATTGTGGAAGTACGAATTCTGACCGCTATACACTCCGATCACTCTCCCCTACTGCTCCGAGCCTCGCTAACACACAGACCGGCTAGACAAAAGGCATGGTCCCTGAACGAAAGTTTACTCAACTCAGAAACAAATAAGAAACGTGTTGCCTCGGCTATACTATCTTATTTCCAAATCAATACTATAGAGCAATGTCCTATGCCGGTGATCTGGGAGGCCCACAAGGCAGTGATTAGAGGTGAATTCATTTCTATTGGCTCGTATCAAAATAGCAGTAGAAGACGGAAACTTTCGGCGTTATATGAGGAAATCTCTCAGCTGGAGAGGCAACACAAAAATGTACAAACACTAGATGTCCTCGCCTCGCTCACGGTCAAAAGACAGGCCCTAAAAGATTTACTCAATAAGCAGTCTGCCAAATTCTATTCTAATTGGAAAAATCAAATATTCATACACGGAGATAAAGTCTCCAAACTCATGATTTCGTTGATAAAGAAGAGGAAATCCAGGTCTTATATTCACTCCCTGAAATTGCCTAATGGTTTGAAAACTAGCGACACTGATCTGATTTCAGAGGCTTTTGTAAATTATTACTCCTCCCTCTATCAAATTCGATCTCAAGAGACTGATGGAGAGCGGAGCAGTAGGAAACAAATCATTAACTCATTTCTTGCGTCCCTAACTTTGCCCCAACTTTCCCCTACACAACAAGCCACTCTGCAGAAATCGGTCACGGAGTCTGAGCTCCAGTCTATCCTGTCGAAGTGCCCTTCGGGAAAAAGTCCAGGACCAGACGGACTTCCCATACATTACTATAAAGTATTTCAGAAAGAACTACTACCTCATCTCCTTGGTTTGTGTAACTCTATACTACAAGGTTCTAGCTTTCCTAGACAGACTCTAGAAGCGCATATTACCCTGATTCACAAAGACGGTAAGGACCCTGACTTATGTAGTAACTACAAACCTATCTCACTTTTAAATACTGACCTAAAAATATTCGCAAAACTCTTAGCCAATCGATTAAGTCCGATACTACCGGACTTGATTTCTCCGGAACAAGTGGGATTCGTTTCGGGCAGGGAAGGGAAAGATAACTCTCTACGACTATTGCATTTACTACAGTTAGCTAAGGAGAAGAACAGATCTATGACATTCCTGAGCACTGATGCAGAGAAGGCCTTCGACAGGGTAGACTGGACCTTTATGGAAGAAACCTTAGACCGATTTGGAATTCCTAAAATTTTCACCCAAGCTATACTACAAATGTATATCACCCCAACAGCTAAACTCCGTATTAACGGAACCCTCTCATCTAGCTTTCAAATCCTAAATGGAACTAGACAAGGCTGCCCGCTATCACCACTTCTGTTTGTCCTTGTGATGGAGTCATTAATCCAAACTATCAGACAACACCCAGATATAAAAGGTATCACAACTCAATCAACACATCACAAGACAGCAGTATTTGCAGATGATTTACTCATAATCATGTCTGACCCGATTTCAGAAATACCGGCAGTCCTCGAAATTTTTTCTAAATTTAGTGCTCTGTCCAATTTCAAAATCAACGCAGAAAAATCCGAAGCCTTAGGGATCAATGTTTCTAACTCTACGACACGATTACTAGAATCCCGATATCCAATTAAGTGACCTCCAAAATGCATTACCTACTTGGGAGTCAAATTGTGTAAACATTGGCCTGACAACTTCGCCTTAAACTATCTCCCTCTCTTGGCCGGCACTAAAGTCATTATAGAATCCTGGTTAGCTCCCTTTATTTCCTGGATGGGCAGGAAAAACTTGATTAAAGGGTTAATCCTCCCCAAATTTAACTACCTATTCCAAATGTTACCTATTCACATTCCACAATCTTACTTCACGAAACTTCGCTCAATGATATTTCAATATATTTGGAATGGCAGGCACCCCAAAATTAGTGCAGAGACGCTTTCACTGCCTAAATCCCTGGGAGGAATTGGGGCTCCTGATTTTAAGAACTATTACCACACGGCTTCGATATCCAGGACTGTAGACTGGTTTCGGAAACCGGAGAATAAATTATGGGTCTCAATTGAGGAACTCCTAGCCCCTGTTCCTCTCAGAGCATTGCTACTTGCACACCCAGACAGCATAACAAACCTTTCATTTAAAAATGCTCTGACCAAGTTAACAATAAAATCACTCTCTCTCTTTAGGGACCTACTGGTTCCCACACCATCCCCACTGACACGTATCTCAGACTTGGTGGATTTATACCAAGAGGGTTTGGGAAGTCACACTAGTAACCCTTCGGTCAGATTGACTGATACTCTAGACTCCATACTAGCTGATGGGACGATCATATCCTTACAGACTTGGACCGAAAATCCAAACCTTCCGAATCTCCATTTAATGCACTATATGTCCCTAAAACAAGCAAACCTACCATACCTCACAGCAGGTTCCTTGGAAAGACCCTTGACTATCTTTGAATCCTTCCTCGGACAAGTAAAAAACACACGGAAATGTGTTTCTCAGATTTATAAATTGTTAATTAATAGGAACGTCCCTTTCAAAAGATCATATATCGCACTCTGGGAAAAGGATCTCTCCATTACCTTAAATAAAAAAGATACAAATATCCTTTACAGGAATTCCCATGGTCCCTCCCAGTGTATTAAAACACAAGAAAACTCTTATAAGTTAGTGTCACGATGGTATACCACACCGGATAAAACACATCTCTGGTACCCTTCCATCCCAGACACATGTTGGAGATGTTTGGGGGAAACCGGATCTTACATCCATATCTGGTGGTCATGCGCTAAGATCCAACGTTATTGGATACCTGTATTAGATCTTATAGCAAGAATCTGTGACATCTCAATCCAAATACCCCCAGCTACCATCTTTCTTAACCTTCCATTGGCAAAAATAAGTAAATCCACAAACACTCTCGTCAAACACCTCTTATCGGGGGCCAAACTTCTCATCCCCCCAAACTGGAGATCGATGCAAGTCCCCACGCTCTCTAAATGGATAACCAAAGTAGAGCAAATTTACTATATAGAAGAATTAGCAGCACTCTCTAACCGCTCATATACTAAATTTATAGAGATCTGGAGACCCTGGACAATATTCCGCTCCTCAGATCAGTTCTTGGACGTAGCCTTGAATACACAATAGCCAGATCCGATGGGTCACCTTGTTGCATTTGTTAGTTTGCGACTAAGTTGTATAACTGTAACCGATATTTCTTGTCTTAGAAAAAATTATCTTGTAAATCTCTCTCAACCCCTTCCCCTCCTACTCCCTCTCGTTCATTTTTCCCCCTACCCTCCCCCCATTTGGCCCCTTTACAACCGAGTACTATTATTATACTCTTATAATGTATTGTTCCAAATTTGTATCTTAACCTGAATGTTACGGCATAGCTGCGTATGCAATGTTACACTGTATAAATTGACACTTATCATTTGCTTGATTGTACCTTCATATGCTGTTAAATCAACCTTTTGCTATTCAGTTGTATGATTCACTTTTGTTTAAAACAATAAAAAGAAAATTGAAAAGAAAAGATACACATGGGTAGAACTTATCATTGTCAAACCTTGTTCTTAAAGCTTAAAAAAATGGTTTAAATTTATTAAAGATCATATCCGACTACTACCATAACAATTGACAGACATCAGGGGCTCCTTCCAGGAGAGTAATCACTAACCAGAGCATTGCCGACGCTCTGGCCATGGATTCCTGGGTTTTTAAACTCCTAACATCACTGTCCATATAGTGAAAGTGACATCAAGGGCTTTCCCAAGTCAGGAGTTCCCGGCCAGTGAGTGCTTGCGATGCTCTGGCCGGGGACTCCAGAGTTTAAAGCCAAATATGGATATTTAAAGCTATATATGCACAGTAAAGTGAGAGGCTTTCTCTACAAGCGTAATTCCCGGCCACAGCGCTGCCAACGCTCCGACTTGGAATTCTCACATTACAAAGCCCCTAATGTCACTGTCTATGTACAGACAGTAACATCAAGGGATCCTCCAGGAGCAAGCAGAATCCATATATGGACAGTGACGTCAGGGGCTCCCTCCAGGAGTGGAATCCCCAGCCAGTGCAATGCCAGTGTTCTGGCCTAGGATTTTGGCATCTTAAAGCTCCTAACGTCAGTGTCCATTAATGGACAGTGTTGTCAGGGGTTTCCCTAGGTGCAGAATCCCCAGTCAGAGCGTTGCTAATGTCAGGGGCATTCCGAGGCTAGTGCTTAAAGTAACGCTGTGCCCGGGGAGTTCAGGTGATATATCCCACTCTATGCCTATACAGCCTTCCGTTGGAGGTATACGTAGAGACTTCTCCCAACGCATACCTCTGACGAAAAGAAAAAACTGAATGTGAACATACTCCAAGAAGCCCACAGCTCTGAATAAATATGGCGCAACTTGGGTTGTCAGTGCTGCACAAACTGACATCTACACCAGTTAGCATAGATGTCAGCTATAATATCCGCAGGTGTAAATTGAATATGTCATGCAGGAGATCTGCTCTCCCGCTGGTCCCGACTTACTAGCTGAAAAGACGCGAAAACAGCATAATGTCTCAAAAAGCTAAAATTTTTACTCAAAACGGGCATGCGCCAAAATTTCCCATTACATTACTTTACAATATCATGTATTATAAAGACATTTACTTTTGAGCTACTTTGACTAAATCGTTAGCAAATGGAAAAAAAAAACCACCAAGGAAAAAGATGTAATTAAAAAACTACGGCCTCCTCCATTTCCCCTCTAGCCGTCCTTTCCATCTCCAAAATGGTGTGTTTTCTGCCATTTTAGGTAGAAAAATTTCTATTTGCTCACCATTTAGGCAAAGAAGCAGGAGGGTATATTATGCAGCTTCTCAAACTCTACCTTGAAGAGCTGTGTGGTTTGTATTTTAATAGTAACTTTTTAATCTAAATTTACTTTTTACTCTGCCTGACTTGGTATTTATTTGTTCAGAGTTTCAAGCTCACATTGACTTGGTCCTCCCCTATAGGACCTCTCTATCTGTTGAACTAAGTATCATTACTAAAACTTATCTGAATCTGATTCTTAAACATCTAGTTACTACTTCTGATTATACAGTACAGTCAGCCAAGCATACCAAGTTACCAAGTTCAATCACACAATATTAAAATGAGTAAGGAGCATGGATAGATATCAGCATTAGATACACATGGGTAGAACTTATCATTGTCAAACCTTGTTCTTAAAGCTTTAAAAAATGGTTTAAATTTATTAAAGGTCATATCCGACTACTACCATAACAATTGACAGACATCAGGGGCTCCTTCCAGGAGAGTAATCACTAACCAGAGCATTGCCGACGCTCTGGCCATGGATTCCTGGGTTTTTAAACTCTTAACATCACTGTCCATATAGTGAAAGTGACATCAAGGGCTTTCCCAAGTCAGGAGTTCCCGGCCAGTGAGTGCTTGCGATGCTCTGGCCGGGGACTCCAGAGTTTAAAGCCAAATATGGATATTTAAAGCCATATATGCACAGTAAAGTGAGAGGCTTTCTCTACAAGCGTAATTCCTGGCCACAGCGCTGCCAACGCTCCGACTTGGAATTCTCACATTACAAAGCCCCTAATGTCACTGTCTATGTACAGACAGTAACATCAAGGGATCCACCAGGAGCAGAATCCATATATGGACAGTGACGTCAGGGGCTCCCTCCAGGAGTGGAATCCCCAGCCAGTGCAATGCCAGTGTTCTGGCCTAGGATTTTGGCATCTTAAAGCTCCTAAAGTCAGTGTCCATTTATGGACAGTGTTGTCAGGGGCTTCCCTAGAGCAGAATCCCCAGTCAGAGCGTTGCTAACGTCAGGGGCTTTCCGAGCCTAGTGCTTAAAGTAACGCTGTGCCCGGGGAGTTCAGGTGATATATCCCACTCTATGCCTATACAGCCTTCCATTGGAGGTATGCGTAGAGACTTCTCCCAACGCATACCTCTGCCGAAAAGAAAAAATTGAATGTGAACATACTCCAAGAAGCCCACAGCTCTGAATAAATATGGCGCAACTTGGGTTGTCAGTGCTGCACAAACTGACATCTACACCAGTTAGCATAGATGTCAGCTATAATATCCGCAGGTGTAAATTAAATATGTCATGCAGGAGATCTGCTCTCCCGCTGGTCCCGACTTACTAGCTGAAAAGACGCGAAAACAGCATAATGTCTCAAAAAGCTAACATTTTTACTCAAAACCGGCATGCGCCAAAATTTCCCATTACATTACTTTACAATATCATGTATTATAAAGACATTAACTTTTGAGCTACTTTGACTAAATCGTTAGCAAATGGAAAAAAAAAACACCAAGGAAAAAAATGTAATTAAAAAACTACGGCCTCCTCCATTTCCCCTCTAGCCGCCTTTCCATCTCCAAAATGGTGTGTTTTCTGCCATTTTAGGTAGAAAAATTTCTATTTGCTCACCATTTACGCAAAGTAGCAGGAGGGTATATTATGCAGCTTCTCAAACTCTACCTTGAAGAGCTGTGTGATTTGTATTTTAATAGTAACTTTTTAATCTAAATTTACTTTTTACTCTGCCTGACTTGGTATTTATTTGTTCAGAGTTTCAAGCTCAAATTGACTTGGTCCTCCCCTATAGGACCTCTCTATCTGTTGAACTAAGTATCATTACTAAAACTTATCTGAATCTGATTCTTAAACATCTAGTTACTACTTCTGATCATACAGTACAGTCAGCCAAGCATACCAAGTTCAATCACACAATATTAAAATGAGTAAGGATCATGGATACATATCAGCATTAAATACACATGGGTAGAACTTATCATTGTCAAACGTTGTTCTTAAAGCTTAAAAAAATGGTTTAAATTTATTAAAGATCATATCCGACTACTACCATAACAATTGACAGACATCAGGGGCTCCTTCCAGGAGAGTAATCACTAACCAGAGCATTGCCGACGCTCTGGCCATGGATTCCTGTGTTTTTAAACTCCTAACATCACTGTCCATATAGTGAAAGTGACATCAAGGGCTTTCCCAAGTCAGGAGTTCCCGGCCAGTGAGTGCTTGCGATGCTCTGGCCGGGGACTCCAGAGTTTAAAGCCAAATATGGATATTTAAAGCCATATATGCACAGTAAAGTGAGAGGCTTTCTCTACAAGCGTAATTCCCGGCCACAGCGCTGCCAACGCTCCGACTTGGAATTCTCACATTACAAAGCCCCTAATGTCACTGTCTATGTACAGACAGTAACATCAAGGGATCCTCCAGGAGCAAGCAGAATCTATATATGGACAGTGACGTCAGGGGCTCCCTCCAGGAGTGGAATCCCCAGCCAGTGCAATGCCAGTGTTCTGGCCTAGGATTTTGGCATCTTAAAGCTCCTAACGTCAGTGTCCATTTATGGACAGTGTTGTCAGGGGCTTCCCTAGGTGCAGAATCCCCAGTCAGAGCGTTGCTAACATCAGGGGCTTTCCGAGGCTAGTGCTTAAAGTAACGCTGTGCCCGGGGAGTTCAGGTGATATATCCCACTCTATGCCTATACAGCCTTCCGTTGGAGGTATACGTAGAGACTTCTCCCAACGCATACCTCTGACGAAAAGAAAAAATTGAATGTGAACATACTCCAAGAAGCCCACAGCTCTGAATAAATATGGCGCAACTTGGATTGTCAGTGCTGCACAAACTGACATCTACACCAGTTAGCATAGATGTCAGCTATAATATCCGCAGGTGTAAATTAAATATGTCATGCAGGAGATCTGCTCTCCCGCTGGTCCCGACTTACTAGCTGAAAAGACGCGAAAACAGCATAATGTCTCAAAAAGCTAAAATTTTTACTCAAAACGGGCATGCGCCAAAATTTCCCATTACATTACTTTACAATATCATGTATTATAAAGACATTTACTTTTGAGCTTCTTTGACTAAATCGTTAGCAAATGGAAAAAAAAAAAACACCAAGGAAAAAGATGTAATTAAAAAACTACGGCCTCCTCCATTTCCCCTCTAGCCGTCCTTTCCATCTCCAAAATGGTGTGTTTTCTGCCATTTTAGGTAGAAAAAATTCTATTTGCTCACCATTTAGGCTAAGTAGCAGGAGGGTATATTATGCAGCTTCTCAAACTCTACCTTGAAGAGCTGTGTGGTTTGTATTTTAATAGTAACTTTTTAATCTAAATGTACTTTTTACTCTGCCTGACTTGGTATTTATTTGTTCAGAGTTTCAAGCTCACATTGACTTGGTCCTCCCCTATAGGACCTCTCTATCTGTTGAACTAAGTATCATTACTAAAACTTATCTGAATCTGATTCTTAAACATCTAGTTACTACTTCTGATCATACAGTACAGTCAGCCAAGCATACCAAGTTACCAAGTTCAATCACACAATATTAAAATGAGTAAGGAGCATGGATACATATCAGCATTAGATACACATGGGTAGAACTTATCATTGTCAAACCTTGTTCTTAAAGCTTAAAAAAATGGTTTAAATTTATTAAAGATCTTATCCGACTACTACCATAACAATTGACAGACATCAGGGGCTCCTTCCAGGAGAGTAATCACTAAGCAGAGCATTGCCGACGCTCTGGCCATGGATTCCTGGGTTTTTAAACTCCTAACATCACTGTCCATATAGTGAAAGTGACATCAAGGGCTTTCCCAAGTCAGGAGTTCCCGGCCAGTGAGTGCTTGCGATGCTCTGGCCGGGGACTCCAGAGTTTAAAGCCAAATATGGATATTTAAAGCCATATATGCACAGTAAAGTGAGAGGCTTTCTCTACAAGCGTAATTCCCGGCCACAGCGCTGCCAACGCTCCGACTTGGAATTCTCACATTACAAAGCCCCTAATGTCACTGTCTATGTACAGACAGTAACATCAAGGGATCCTCCAGGAGCAGAATCCATATATGGACAGTGACGTCAGGGGCTCCCTCCAGGAGTGGAATCCCCAGCCAGTGCAATGCCAGTGTTCTGGCCTAGTATTTTGGCATCTTAAAGCTCCTAACATCAGTGTCCATTTATGGACAGTGTTGTCAGGGGCTTCCCTAGGAGCAGAATCCCCAGTCAGAGCGTTGCTAACGTCAGGGGCTTTCAGAGCCTAGTGCTTAAAGTAACGCTGTGCCCGGGGAGTTCAGGTGATATATCCCACTCTATGCCTATACAGCATTCCGTTGGAGGTATACGTAGAGACTTCTCCCAACGCATACCTCTGACGAAAAGAAAAAAATTGAATGTGAACATACTCCAAGAAGCCCACAGCTCTGAATAAATATGGCGCAACTTGGGTTATCAGTGCTGCACAAACTGACATCTACACCAGTTAGCATAGATGTCAGCTATAATATCCGCAGGTGTAAATTAAATATGTCATGCAGGAGATCTGCTCTCCCGCTGGTCCCGACTTACTAGCTGAAAAGACGCGAAAACAGCATAATGTCTCAAAAAGCTACAATTTTTACTCAAAACGGGCATGCGCCAACATTTCCCATTACATTACTTTACAATATCATGTATTATAAAGACATTTACTTTTGAGCTACTTTGGCTAAATCGTTAGCAAATGGAAAAAAAAAAAACACCAAGGAAAAAGATGTAATTAAAAAACTACGGCCTCCTCCATTTCCCCTCTAGCCGTCCTTTCCATCTCCAAAATGGTGTGTTTTCTGCCATTTTAGGTAGAAAAATTTCTATTTGCTCACCATTTAGGCAAAGAAGCAGGAGGGTATATTATGCAGCTTCTCAAACTCTACCTTGAAGAGCTGTGTGGTTTGTATTTTAATAGTAACTTTTTAATCTAAATTTACTTTTTACTCTGCCTGACTTGGTATTTATTTACTCAAAGTTTAAAGCTCACATTGACTTGGTCCTCCCCTATAGGACCTCTCTATCTGTTGAACTAAGTATCATTACTAAAACTTATCTGAATCTGATTCTTAAAAATCTAGTTACTACTTCTGATCATACAGTACAGTCAGCCAAGCATACCAAGTTAGCAAGTTCAATCACACAATATTAAAATGAGTAAGGAGCATGTATACATATCAGCATTAGATACACATGGGTAGAACTTATCATTGTCAAACCTTGTTCTTAAAGCTTAAAAAAATGGTTTAAATTTATTAAAGATCATATCCGACTACTACCATAACAATTGACAGACATCAGGGTCTCCTTCCAGGAGAGTAATCACTAACCAGAGCATTGCCGACGCTCTGGCCATGGATTCCTGGGTTTTTAAACTCCTAACATCACTGTCCATATAGTGAAAGTGACATCAAGGGCTTTCCCAAGTCAGGAGTTCCCGGCCAGTGAGTGCTTGCGATGCTCTGGCCGGGGACTCCAGAGTTTAAAGCCAAATAAGGATATTTAAAGCCATATATGCACAGTAAAGTGAGAGGCTTTCTCTACAAGCATAATTCCCGGCCACAGCGCTGCCAACGCTCCGACTTGGAATTCTCACATTACAAATTTGGCCCCTAATGTCACTGTCTATGTACAGACAGTAACATCAAGGGATCCTCCAGGAGCAGAATCCATATATGGACAGTGACGTCAGGGGCTCCCTCCAGGAGTGGAATCCCCACCCAGTGCAATGCCAGTGTTCTGGCCTAGGATTTTGACATCTTAAAGCTCCTAACGTCAGTGTCCATTTATGGACAGTGTTTTCAGGGGCTTCCCTAGGAGCAGAATCCCCAATCAGAGCGTTGCTAACGTCCGGGGCTTTCCGAGCCTAGTGCTTAAAGTAACGCTGTGCCCGGGGAGTTCAGGTGATATATCCCACTCTATGCCTATACAGCCTTCCGTTGGAGGTATACGTAGAGACTTCTCCCAACGCATACCTCTGACGAAAAGAAAAAATTGAATGTGAACATACTCCAAGAAGCCCAAAGCTCTGAATAAATATGGGCAACTTGGGTTGTCAGTGCTGCACAAACTGACATCTACACCAGTTAGCATAGATGTCAGCTATAATATCCGCAGGTGTAAATTAAATATGTCATGCAGGAGATCTGCTCTCTCGCTGGTCCCGACTTACTAGCTGAAAAGACGCGAAAACAGCATAATGTCTCAAAAATCTAAAATTTTTACTCAAAACGGGCATGCGCCAAAATTTCCCATTACATTACTTTACAATATCATGTATTATAAAGACATTTACTTTTGAGCTACTTTAACTAAATCGTTAGCAAATGGAAAAAAAAAACACCAAGGAAAAAAATGTAATTAAAAAACTACGGCCTCCTCCATTTCCCCTCTAGCCGTCCTTTCCATCTCCAAAATGGTGTGTTTTCTGCCATTTTAGGTAGAAAAATTTCTATTTGCTCAACATTTAGGCAAAGTAGCAGGAGGGTATATTATGCAGCTTCTCAAACTCTACCTTGAAGAGCTGTGTGGTTTGTATTTTAATAGTAACTTTTTAATCTAAATTTACTTTTTACTCTGCCTGACTTGGTATTTATTTACTCAAAGTTTAAAGCTCACATTGACTTGGTCCTCCCCTATAGGACCTCTCTATCTGTTGAACTAAGTATCATTACTAAAACTTATCTGAATCTGATTCTTAAAAATCTAGTTACTACTTCTGATCATACAGTACAGTCAGCCAAGCATACCAAGTTAGCAAGTTCAATCACACAATATTAAAATGAGTAAGGAGCATGTATACATATCAGCATTAGATACACATGGGTAGAACTTATCATTGTCAAACCTTGTTCTTAAAGCTTAAAAAAATGGTTTAAATTTATTAAAGATCATATCCGACTACTACCATAACAATTGACAGACATCAGGGTCTCCTTCCAGGAGAGTAATCACTAACCAGAGCATTGCCGACGCTCTGGCCATGGATTCCTGGGTTTTTAAACTCCTAACATCACTGTCCATATAGTGAAAGTGACATCAAGGGCTTTCCCAAGTCAGGAGTTCCCGGCCAGTGAGTGCTTGCGATGCTCTGGCCGGGGACTCCAGAGTTTAAAGCCAAATAAGGATATTTAAAGCCATATATGCACAGTAAAGTGAGAGGCTTTCTCTACAAGCATAATTCCCGGCCACAGCGCTGCCAACGCTCCGACTTGGAATTCTCACATTACAAATTTGGCCCCTAATGTCACTGTCTATGTACAGACAGTAACATCAAGGGATCCTCCAGGAGCAGAATCCATATATGGACAGTGACGTCAGGGGCTCCCTCCAGGAGTGGAATCCCCACCCAGTGCAATGCCAGTGTTCTGGCCTAGGATTTTGACATCTTAAAGCTCCTAACGTCAGTGTCCATTTATGGACAGTGTTTTCAGGGGCTTCCCTAGGAGCAGAATCCCCAATCAGAGCGTTGCTAACGTCCGGGGCTTTCCGAGCCTAGTGCTTAAAGTAACGCTGTGCCCGGGGAGTTCAGGTGATATATCCCACTCTATGCCTATACAGCCTTCCGTTGGAGGTATACGTAGAGACTTCTCCCAACGCATACCTCTGACGAAAAGAAAAAATTGAATGTGAACATACTCCAAGAAGCCCAAAGCTCTGAATAAATATGGGCAACTTGGGTTGTCAGTGCTGCACAAACTGACATCTACACCAGTTAGCATAGATGTCAGCTATAATATCCGCAGGTGTAAATTAAATATGTCATGCAGGAGATCTGCTCTCTCGCTGGTCCCGACTTACTAGCTGAAAAGACGCGAAAACAGCATAATGTCTCAAAAATCTAAAATTTTTACTCAAAACGGGCATGCGCCAAAATTTCCCATTACATTACTTTACAATATCATGTATTATAAAGACATTTACTTTTGAGCTACTTTAACTAAATCGTTAGCAAATGGAAAAAAAAAACACCAAGGAAAAAAATGTAATTAAAAAACTACGGCCTCCTCCATTTCCCCTCTAGCCGTCCTTTCCATCTCCAAAATGGTGTGTTTTCTGCCATTTTAGGTAGAAAAATTTCTATTTGCTCAACATTTAGGCAAAGTAGCAGGAGGGTATATTATGCAGCTTCTCAAACTCTACCTTGAAGAGCTGTGTGGTTTGTATTTTAATAGTAACTTTTTAATCTAAATTTACTTTTTACTCTGCCTGACTTGGTATTTATTTGTTCAGAGTTTCAAGCTCACATTGACTTGGTCCTCCCCTATAGGACCTCTCTATCTGTTGAACTAAGTATCATTACTAAAACTCATCTGAATCTGATTCTTAAACATCTAGTTACTACTTCTGATCATACAGTACAGTCAGCCAAGCATACCAAGTTACCAAGTTCAATCACACAATATTAAAATGAGTAAGGAGCATGGATACATATCAGCATTAGATACACATGGGTAGAACTTATCATTGTCAAGCCTTGTTCTTAAAGCTTAAAAAAATGGTTTGAATTTATTAAAGATCATATCCGACTACTACCATAACAATTGACAGACATCAGGGGCTCCTTCCAGGAGAGTAATCACTAACCAGAGCATTGCCGACGCTCTGGCCATGGATTCCTGGGTTTTTAAACTCCTAACATCACTGTCCATATAGTGAAAGTGACATCAAGGGCTTTCCCAAGTCAGGAGTTCCCGGCCAGTGAGTGCTTGCGATGCTCTGGCCAGGGACTCCAGAGTTTAAAGCCAAATAAGGATATTTAAAGCCATATATGCACAGTAAAGTGAGAGGCTTTCTCTACAAGCATAATTCCCGGCCACAGCGCTGCCAACGCTCCGACTTGGAATTCTCACATTACAAAGCCCCTAATGTCACTGTCTATGTACAGACAGTAACATCAAGGGATCCTCCAGGAGCAGAATCCATATATGGACAGTGACGTCAGGGGCTCCCTCCAGGAGTGGAATCCCCAGCCAGTGCAATGCCAGTGTTCTGGCCTAGGATTTTGGCATCTTAAAGCTCCTAACGTCAGTGTCCATTTATGGACAGTGTTGTCAGGGGCTTCCCTAGGAGCAGAATCCCCAGTCAGAGCGTTGCTAACGTCAGGGGCTTTCCGAGCCTAGTGCTTTAATGTAACGCTGTGACCGGGGAGTTCAGGTGATATATCCCACTCTATGCCTATACAGCCTTCCGTTGGAGGTATACGTAGAGACTTCTCCCAACGCATACCTCTGCCGAAAAGAAAAAAATTGAATGTGAACATACTCCAAGAAGCCCAAAGCTCTGAATAAATATGGCGCAACTTGGGTTGTCAGTGCTGCACAAACTGACATCTACACCAGTTAGCATAGATGTCAGCTATAATATCCGCAGGTGTAAATTAAATATGTCATGCAGGAGATCTGCTCTCCCGCTGGTCCCGACTTACTAGCTGAAAAGACGCGAAAACAGCATAATGTCTCAAAAATCTAAAATTTTTACTCAAAACGGGCATGCGCCAAAATTTCCCATTACATTACTTTACAATATCATGTATTATAAAGACATTTACTTTTGAGCTACTTTAACTAAATCGTTAGCAAATGGAAAAAAAAAACACCAAGGAAAAAAATGTAATTAAAAAACTACGGCCTCCTCCATTTCCCCTCTAGCCGTCCTTTCCATCTCCAAAATGGTGTGTTTTCTGCCATTTTAGGTAGAAAAATTTCTATTTGCTCAACATTTAGGCAAAGTAGCAGGAGGGTATATTATGCAGCTTCTCAAACTCTACCTTGAAGAGCTGTGTGGTTTGTATTTTAATAGTAACTTTTTAATCTAAATTTACTTTTTACTCTGCCTGACTTGGTATTTATTTGTTCAGAGTTTCAAGCTCACATTGACTTGGTCCTCCCCTATAGGACCTCTCTATCTGTTGAACTAAGTATCATTACTAAAACTTATCTGAATCTGATTCTTAAACATCTAGTTACTACTTCTGATCATACAGTACAGTCAGCCAAGCATACCAAGTTACCAAGTTCAATCACACAATATTAAAATGAGTTAGGAGCATGGATACATATCAGCATTAGATACACATGGGTAGAACTTATCATTGTCAAACCTTGTTCTTAAAGCTTAAAAAAATGGTTTAAATTTATTAAAGATCATATCCGACTACTACCATAACAATTGACAGACATCAGGGGCTCCTTCCAGGAGAGTAATCACTAACCAGAGCATTGCCGACGCTCTGGCCATGGATTCCTGGGTTTTTAAACTCCTAACATCACTGTCCATATAGTGAAAGTGACATCAAGGGCTTTCCCAAGTCAGGAGTTCCCGGCCAGTGAGTGCTTGTGATGCTCTGGCCGGGGACTCCAGAGTTTAAAGCCAAATATGGATATTTAAAGCCATATATGCACAGTAAAGTGAGAGGCTTTCTCTACAAGCGTAATTCCCGGCCACAGCGCTGCCAACGCTCCGACTTGGAATTCTCACATTGCAAAGCCCCTAATGTCACTGTCTATGTACAGACAGTAACATCAAGGGATCCTCCAGGAGCAGAATCCATATATGGACAGTGACGTCAGGAGTGGAATCCCCAGCCAGTGCAATGCCAGTGTTCTGGCCTAGGATTTTGGCATCTTAAAGCTCCGAACGTCAGTGTCCATTTATGGACAGTGTTGTCAGCGGCTTCCCTAGGAGCAGAATCCGAGCCTAGTGCTTAAAGTAACGCTGTGACCGGGGAGTTCAGGTGATATATTACACTCTATGCCTATACAGCCTTCCGTTGGAGGTATACGTAGAGACTTCTCCCAACGCATACCTCTGCCGAAAAGAAAAAATTGAATGTGAACATACTCCAAGAAGCCCAAAGCTCTGAATAAATATGGCGCAACTTGGGTTGTCAGTGCTGCACAAACTGACATCTACACCAGTTAGCATAGATGTCAGCTATAATATCCGCAGGTGTAAATTAAATATGTCATGCAGGAGATCTGCTCTCCCGCTGGTCCCGACTTACTAGCTGAAAAGACGCGAAAACAGCATAATGTCTCAAAAAGCTAAAAATTTTACTCAAAACGGGCATGCGCCAAAATTTCCCATTACATTACTTTACAATATCATGTATTATAAAGACATTTACTTTTGAGCTACTTTAACTAAATCGTTAGCAAATGGAAAAAAAAAACACCAAGGAAAAAAATGTAATTAAAAAACTACGGCCTCCTCCATTTCCCCTCTAGCCGTCCTTTCCATCTCCAAAATGGTGTGTTTTCTGCCATTTTAGGTAGAAACATTTCTATTTGCTCACCATTTAGGCAAAGTAGCAGGAGGGTATATTATGCAGCTTCTCAAACTCTACCTTGAAGAGCTGTGTGGTTTGTATTTTAATAGTAACTTTTTAATCTAAATTTACTTTTTACTCTGCCTGGCTTGGTATTTATTTACTCAAAGTTTCAAGCTCACATTGACTTGGTCCTCCCCTATAGGACCTCTCTATCTGTTGAACTAAGTATCATTACTAAAACTTATCTGAATCTGATTCTTAAACATCTAGTTACTACTTCTGATCATACAGTACAGTCAGCCAAGCATACCAAGTTACCAAGTTCAATCACACAATATTAAAATGAGTAAGGAGCATGGATACATATCAGCATTAGATACACATGGGTAGAACTTATCATTGTCAAACCTTGTTCTTAAAGCTTAAAAAAATGGCTTCAATTTATTAAAGATCATATCCGACTACTACCATAACAATTGACAGACATCAGGGGCTCCTTCCAGGAGAGTAATAAATGTGAAAGCAAAAATATTTTCCAAAGTGCTTTAGACTTACTGTATACCTTATATACTCATATCTTTATATGCTTGTACAAGTTAGTTATATTAGAAAGTAGATGCTCTAGGACTTTAAGGCAGTGTCGTGTGCAAAGCACTACGCAGCAATAATAAGAATTAAAATGGAGAATCATAGTGTCGTGTGCAAAGCACTACGCAGCAATAATAAGAATTAAAATGGAGAATTATAGTGCGTGTGCAAAGCACTACGCAGCAATAATTGGGAAGATAAGGGAACGGCCCCCCTAAGAGCCAATTGAGTTTTGGAACTTTATCTAAACTTTCTGAATCATTTGTTGTTGAAAACTTGTTATTGTCGGAGTATAAATATACGTGCTGATAAGAATAAAGTAGAAGGATTTT
Organism: Rhinoderma darwinii; assembly: GCF_050947455.1. NCBI lineage: Eukaryota > Metazoa > Chordata > Amphibia > Anura > Rhinodermatidae > Rhinoderma > Rhinoderma darwinii. The sequence goes on along the minus strand of NW_027464287.1, from coordinate 150,523 downwards.
CATACAGTAACGTGTCTGTGTGTTTTTACTCCTCCGAGCTGCTCGTACTCATAACATTATTTTTAAAAGCTAATTTGGAACTGGATGGAATTCAAGGCGTGTGGGCTGGTAAATTGCACCCACAGTTTTTGGCGCCCGAACAGGGACTGCAGCACTAGGACCCAGAGACCACCCGAACCAGGCAGAGGAGACCGGACGGGAATGTGTAGACCAAGAGCTGCAGCATAAGGTAAGAAGATTTGATTCTTACATTTTTGCTCTGCATCTCCCCGTCTGGCCCCCCCTATTTTCGGATGACTAAGGCTCCACCTTAGGGAGTAATGTATGAAGCTGCAGTTCCAGAACTCTGTACTCCCTTAGAAACTAAGTGCCTGACTTCCATCTCAGTTGTGTGAAAGAGGAATGGATAGCGGCATTGAGCATGCTATAGGGGGATTGCTTTGTTAGGATACCCATAAAACAATAAAACATGGAACACTCTGGCCAGAATAGTGAATAGTAGTTTAGTTTGATTTCTGGGGTGAAAGAGACCCAGAATAGTAGTTTAGTTTGATTTCTGGGGTGAAAGAGACCCAGAATAGTAGTTTAGTTTGATTTCTGGGGTGAAAGAGACCCAGAATAGTAGTTTAGTTTGATTTCTGGGGTGAAAGAGACCCAGAATAGTAGTTTAGTTTGATTTCTGGGGTGAAAGAGACCCAGAATAGTGGTTTAGTTTGATTTCTGGGGTGAAAGAGACCCAGAATAGTAGTTTAGTTTGATTTCTGGGGTAAAAGAGACCCAGAACACTTTGATTTCTGGGGTGAAAGAGACCCAGAACACTTTGATTTTTGGGGTGAAAGAGACCCAGAATAGTAATATTAGAAGTTGTTAGATACCCAGTACAGCCTAGAGATGGGTAACCTATTTACTAGAGCAGAGAAGCCAGGAGTGCCAGCCCGAGAGATAGTGGAAAGAAGAAAGGGCAAACGTGCAGTAAAGAGATGTAAGAAATTGATAAGTGGTTTGGGACTCCCCAGGGGAGGCATGCTTGATGTGGATGAATGGGATGCCGCTATCAGTAAGAATGAAGGATGGTTGAGAGACAATAAGTTGAGAAAGGCAGCGGATGATTGGAGGGATGTGTCTGAAGAAGTGAGGAGAGGAGGATGCAAGGAAACCACTGTGGGTAGGAAGAGATATTATGAATGTTATGATGAAAGCCCAAAGACAGGAGTAGGGATGGTCACAGGACAAAAGGTGAAAGTAAGTCATGATAAGAAAGAGACAGAGGATGTTGGGGAAAAACTTAAGGAGTCTCCTGGGTACACGGGACTCAACCCAGGGAAAGATCCAGGAGGCTTCTGGACCTGTCTTAATTGCGGTGTCCAGAATCCTGACTGGAGAGAGGTGTGCTCTAACTGTGGGGCTCACCGTCCCCGAGCAGACGCCCCCGCCCCTGGCTTGTATCCCGTGATTACCTATACTCGTGGCTCAGCAAATAATCCCTTTTTAGGCATGTTAAAAGGGAAAGATGCTAATGTAATGGGAGTGACGGGAGAGGAAGAATCAGAGGTTGAGGTCAATGGAATGCCCGACTTGTCGGGACACATGAATCAGGATGATTCTCTAACCACTCCCATAAAAGAGCCCAAAAGGGAAAAGCTGAGGGATGAAGAAATTGCGGGGATAGTGGAAGGAATAGGAGAAAGTTTGAGGGCAATAGCTCAGAGCTCAAAAACTCAGGTAGACCAGGGAAATGTACACTTGTATAAACCTTGGAGTCCAGGGGACATAAAGAGTATAATTGAGGGAATGCCCGTCCCAGAAGAGAAACCAGTTAAGTGGGCAGAACAAATAACAAAGATGCAGAGATTGTATAATGCTACGTGGAAAGATCTGGACATGGTGTGTAAAATACAATGTCCCGATATATACTCCACCATAGAGGACGATCTAAGGGTACCCCGTGACTATGTGACCGAGGAACCTAGTGACTGTACTAACTTTTCAGGAGAACAGTTTGTAGCCCAGATAAAACAGTGGGCAGTAACCCAACAAGGACAAAAGGGACAGAGTTTGACTGACACAACTCAGGATAACACTGAGAGTATTGACAAATACTATGCTAGACTGAGGTCCCAATGGAAGGATATGGGTTACAAGGAAAGACCCCTAGATACCAGGATGTTGACAGCTGCGTTTATAGAGGGGCTTAAGAAAAGCTTGCGGGAGGCAGTGCAGACCGCTAGACCCGAGTGGAGAGGCATGGCGACCAGTGACCTAGTGAAGGTAGCCCAAGGGGTAGAGTTAGATCTAAAGAAAACCAGAAAGAAACCCGCTGGAGTAGCTTATATGCAACCTGGCCCCTTTAGGCAACCAGGGCCACCGATCCAACAACAGCCCTACCAGCCACCCCCAGCACAGTATATGCAGTATCCTTGCCAAGGGGGACAAATGATCCAACCGCAGTATGTACAGACACGGGGCAGGAGGATGGTCATCTGCTATAATTGTGGCGAGCAGGGACATCTCCAAAGATACTGCAAAACACCTAGAAATATGAACCCACAGATAGGACCAGGTGGGATCCAAGGGGGATGGGCTTCACAGCCGGACCTTCCCCAAGGAAATCAAAGGCAGCAGGGAGACACGCAGCAGCCCCAGTACCAGCCCCCGTACCAGCCCCATCAAGCATGAAGGGTCGGCAGTCCAGATATGGGCGAATCCGCCCACACCATGGCAGTAAAATTAGGCCCCACCCCTTTAATTTCCTTGTCTGTCAATGATGGTACCCCGATCCCTTTCCTGATAGATACTGGAGCTGCCGTGACTGTTGTTAACCCTAGAGAACTGCCAGCAGATTTGTTATCAGATGACACCCAGATTTGCATGGGAGTAGATGGGAGGTCCCACCCAAATCAAGTTACGAAACCGGTTGTTCTACGGTTTGGTCCACACCAATCTATAGTCACAAAACTTGTCACCTGTGAAACAACCCCAATAAATTTACTAGGTGCTGATGTTTTAGAAAGACTAAGAGCTAGAATTGAATATTGTGCGAATGGCACCATTATGTTGAGAGGAACCATTGATGAGGAGGACTTATGTATATTAACAGCTACAAACCTGAATCCATGGGATACTGAGTCCCCGTCCTTTGTTTTATTAGGCCAACAACAGATAGATAGCCTACTGGCACAAGTGCCAGATGGGCTATGGTCAACAGGACCCACTGATGTAGGGATCCTCAAAGTCCCCCCCGTAAGGGTAGATCTTAAACCGGGGGTGCCCCTCCCCTACAGGAAACAGTACCCCCTTACAATAGCACAATCAGATGCTATATCACAGCAGGTGAAGGCGTACCTTGCTGCGGGGGTCTTAACTCCCATAGTCTCCCCATGTAACACACCCCTTTTCCCAGTAAAGAAAAAGGCAGAGCCGGGACAACCGGCCAAGTACCGCATGGTCCATGACCTCAGAGCTGTCAATGACGCTACAGTATTTAATACACCTATTGTACCTAACCCCCATACTCTATTGGCACAGATCCCTGCTACGTCATGCTGGTTTACGGTAGTAGATCTGGCTAATGCTTTTTTCTCTGTTCCTCTTCATCCTGACTGTTGGTATCTTTTCGCCTTCACGCACAATTATGCACAACTTGCTTGGAAGTTATTACCCCAGGGGGCTCACAACTCCCCCAGTATGTATACCTCTGCTATGACTCAGATTTTCAGTGACTGGGACCCCGGCCCAGGAGTAGTTCTACTACAATATGTGGATGATCTCCTCCTTTGCTGCCCCTCCAGGCAGCAATGCGAGAGCTCCAGTGTTTCTTTGCTCTGTTTCCTAACACAGTCAGGCTGCAAGGCCAGCAAAGCGAAGCTTCAACTTTGTCAGCAAACTGTTGTATTTTTAGGACACTGTATTTCTCCTGGTATTCGACACCTTACACCTGAAAGGATCCAAGCTGTTACTAGTATCCCTCTGCCAAAAACTCAGTCTGCTATGCGCACATTTTTGGGACTTATTTCTTACTGTCGCCCCTGGGTTCGCAATGCTTCTGCTCTTATGCAACCTCTTTACGATTGTCTTGCTGCAACTCCCTTTCAGGTGTCACCAGAAGCAGAGGAAAATTTTTATAGTCTTAGATTGAGTATTCAGACAGCCCCAGCACTGGGTATTCCTGATTACAACAAATGTTTCCGACTGTATACCAAGGAATTAAATGGACACGCTACAGCGGTTCTCACACAGGACCATGGCCAAAAACAAAGGCCTGTTGCATATTATTCTGTACGGCTGGACCCAGTTGCTAGAGGGTCCCCATCTTGTGTTAGAGCGTTAATTGCTGCTACAGAAGTATTAGACAAAGCTCAACAGATTGTCCTTGATTTTCCTGTAACTGTTTATGCTCCTCATGATATGTCTGCTCTTTTATCTCAAGTACAGCCAAAACATCTCTCTGTTGCTCGGCATACGAAAATTCAATGTGCCTTACAGTTACCTGATAATGTCACTATTCAACGTTGTACTACTCTGAACCCAGCTACTTTACTGCCTCTGGAGCAAGGGGGAGAAGAATCAGGTATTTGGTCAGATTTTCTTCCTTCACAGGATGATCATGACTGCTTGCAGCTCATGCAACAAGAGACAATGGGGTTTGAACATATTAAGGATTCACCATTACAGAATCCAGAGTTAGTTCTCTTTGTGGATGGTTCCAGGTATGGTATAGATGGTACATTTTATACAGGGTATGCGGTGGTCACCCCATATGAAGTATGTAAAGCAGAAGCACTCCCACCGCACATGTCAGCACAAGAAGCGGAGCTGAAAGCTGAAAGACAGCTAACATATACACAGATTCCAGATATGCTTTTGGCATAGCACATGACTATGGTCCTATTTGGAGAGTAAGGGCGTTCCTCACATCAGCGGGTACACCTATTAAAAATGCAGATCTAGTCAAATATTTGATGGAAAGTTTATTGTTGCCAAAAGAGGTGGCAGTGGTGAAGATCAGGGCTCACACAAGAAACAGCAGTGAAGAGGCTAAAGGAAATGACTTTGCAGACAAAACCGCTAAAGAGGTAGCAAGGACAAGGCCTATTCTGGCCAACACTTTCGTAATCACCAACCTAGAGGATATACACACTTCAGTCAGCTCGGATATTTTGCTGACACTACAGAGACAAGCCACAGATGAAGAAAAGATCAAATGGACAGGTAAAGGGGCTGAAGCAAAGACTGATGATTTGTGGTATTTAGAGGGACGGGTATGCCTGCCCAGGACACTATACCCCATGATGGCTCAAGTAGCCCATGGGATTACCCACCAGTCAAAAACAACTATGTGCAACCTGGTTAGTCGGTACTGGTTTGCTCCAGGGTTTGGGACATTAGCAGCCCAGTATACGCAGGGGTGTATGATCTGTGCCCAGAACAATATTGGTAAGGTGGTAAAGGTCCCTATGAGACATATGCCAAGACCCTTGTATCCTTTTCAGAGACTACAGATTGACTATATCCAATTGCCAAAGGTGGGAACCTATGAGTATGTTTTGGTATGTGTTGATATGTTTTCAGGATGGCCCGAAGCGTTTCCAGTGTCAAAGGCCAATGCCACCTCCACCGCCAAGAAGTTGATGGCAGAAGTGATTTGCAGGTATGGTGTACCAGAGACTATTGAAAGTGATAGAGGTACTCACTTTACAGGAGAAATTATGCAACATATTATGTCAACTTTAGGGATAGAACAGGCATTCCACACCCCATACCATCCACAAAGTAGCGGTAAGGTTGAAAGGATGAATGGGACTCTAAAACTGAAAATACAGAAGGCTATGGTGGAAACAGGTAAACCATGGACAGAGTGTCTTCCCCTGGCTTTATTTTCAGTAAGATATACGCCCAATAAAAAGACAGGTCTGAGTCCCTATGAGATTCTATTTGGGGGAGGTCCTAGGTTAGGATTGTACTTTCCACAGGTGCTCCAGATGCAGTACGGTAGACTCACAGATTATGTATGTGCCTTGCATAAACAACTGGCTAAAGTGCATGGTCAAGTATTTTCTTCTATTCCAGACCCAAATTCTCTAGGTGGTGCACATTCCCTCGTACCAGGAGATTGGGTAGTGGTCAAGAGACACGTTCGGAAAAGTCTTGATCCCAGATTTGACGGTCCGTTTCAGGTGCTCCTGACCACAAGTACTTCAGTGAAACTTAAAGGAAAAGCCAGTTGGATCCACGCCAGCCATTGTAAGAAGGTTCTCTACATGCCAGAAGACGAAAGAGAAAGGTCATCTAAAGAATCAAGATGAAGATTTTGCTGATTTTGGTGGGGGTGGGACTTATTCTTCACAGGTCCGAATCCAGAGCTCCCGCACATGTGATAACCAGAATGCAAGGGACATTGCAGTGGGGATGGGTAATATCCAACAACATTCGGATTCAAGATGGATTTAGTTGTCCTTCTAGACAAATTTGTAGCGCATTATTTAACCTTACCAAGACCAACGAACTTGTAGACTGGTATACGGGAGGTGGATCCCAGCGGGGAGTAATATATATGAAATTCCCTGATGAGGATACTGTAACAAATGTGACTTATGAAGCCCGGGTGAAAATGTCCTGCTGCGACATGAGCAGATTAATGCGTTTGCAAGATTTGAGAGATCATAGTAATCGGTCAGGAATGCTGACTAATTGTTCATTGTCCAAAATAGATAGCCCTATACTAATGAATAGTACTGTAAAAATGGTGATTTGTGTGAACTCTACCCGAATCATCGGAAGAACCTGGTTCGTAACAATTATACAAACTCTAGTAGGAGGTAGGCGTCCGGAACATGTAAACACCTCGATAAATAGGATTCCACAGACTTGTGTGCCTATGGCCTATAGGGAGCAAAGAAAGATAGTGCATTGGAACATCACATTTCCTAATGATAAGGCATGTAGAGTAAAAAGGGAATGGTATGATACCCTTTTAGGAGGAGCAGGAACAGGGATGGGAGTCCTAAACGGTGTACAGCTAGAAGTAATGGCCAATAAATTGGCCTCAGTCGGAAGCAACATAGAAGAAGCCATAGCTTTGGGTGCCCAGTGGTTACCCACAAGTTTTGAGACACAACAATTACAGTTAAAAGTGGAGCAAAATTTCCTTAATGTTTTTAATGAATCTGTACTCACCCAATATCGAGCTTACAAAGATATGTCTGCTTTTATAGATTGGACTATATGCACCACTAAGACTTTATGGGAAATGAGACAAAAAGATAAATTCCAACAAGATTTGATGAGTACACACCCTCATGTCTGGGGAAGGGCACAAGTACAAGCGAATTCTAATGATACATGGGGCTGGTCTGACCCAGACTCAGTAGAATGTACAGATGAATGGTGTTCAGGAAAATTGATAATATATAAGGTGACTAATATTGGGATGGTATGTAAATATGTAGTGTTACCTATTGTCATGACTGATGAATTTACTCAGAATAGCCAATACTGGTGGCCCGAATTTAGACATCCACATATAACTGACAGAAACAAAACTATTGATATAGGTTTGTGTATTTTAACCAAAAAAGGATATGTATGTAACAAACAATCAGAGAGTTACGAACCTTGCCTGATGGAATATGAGGACAATATATGCCCTTTCTCAGTAATACCAGCAGAAAATTTTTCAATGTATATAGAGATAAAACCACAGAGTGTATGTATGGTTACGGATGACCCCAAAACACTAAAACCTTTTTCACTACAGGTACCCTTTTCCGGATGTATATTTAATGTTAGCCATATAGAATGGAAAAACCAGACTATTGTATTTCTCCCGGATTTGGATGAGATTGTAAGCACAGTATGGGTACCGGACCCATTGCCAACACCTAATATTAGTCTTCCTTTAGATGAGTTGAATAAAGTTCTAAGAGACGCAGAAGAGGTAAGAGAAATGGTTAGGAGACATAATGTTACACTACAAACAGTAAAAATGAATGCTGTTATAAGTGGGAAAACGCTGCAATATTTAGGATCCCAGATTAAGGATGACACGGCTCATCACTGGTATGACATATTTACAGGGTTTTCGCCGACTGCCAGTTCAGTACTAAGCTACTTATTCCAACCACTAATATGTATTATGATTGTTTTTGTTATTATGACTTGTTTTAACTGTTATGCGTTTTATAAGATACGGAGAGCTTTCACAGCGAGGCCTCTAGAAAGAAGTGACAGGTTGTTGTGAAATTAGAGGCAGGTAAAGATTACCAGACCTATAAAATCACAAAAGGTGGGAAATGTGAAAGCAAAAATATTTTCCAAAGTGTTTTAGACTTACTGTATACCTTATATACTCATATCTTTATATGCTTGTACAAGTTAGTTATATTAGAAGGTAGATGCTCTAGGACTTTAAGGCAGTGTCGTGTGCAAAGCACTACCCAGCAATAATAAGAATTAAAATGGAGAATCATAGTGTCGTGTGCAAAGCACTACGCAGCAATAATAAGAATTAAAATGGAGAATTATAGTGCGTGTGCAAAGCACTACGCAGCAATAATTGGGAAGATAAGGGAACGGCCCCCCTAAAAGCCAATTGAGTTTTGGAACTTTATCTAAACTTTCTGACTCATTTGTTGTTGAAAACTTGTTATTGTCGGAGTATAAATATACGTGCTGATAAGAATAAAGTAGAAGGATTTTCATACAGTAACGTGTCTGTGTGTTTTTACTCCTCCGAGCTGCTCGTACTCATAACATTATTTTTAAAAGCTAATTTGGAACTGGATGGAATTCAAGGCGTGTGGGCTGGTAAATTGCACCCACATCACTAACCAGAGCATTGCCGACGCTCTGGCCATGGATTCCTGGGTTTTTAAACTCCTAACATCACTGTCCATATAGTGAAAGTGACATCAAGGGCTTTCCCAAGTCAGGAGTTCCCGGCCAGTGAGTGCTTGCGATGCTCTGGCCGGGGACTCCAGAGTTTAAAGCCAAATATGGATATTTAAAGCCATATATGCACAGTAAAGTGAGAGGCTTTCTCTACAAGCGTAATTCCCGGCCACAGCGCTGCCAACGCTCCGACTTGGAATTCTCACATTACAAAGCCCCTAATGTCACTGTCTATGTACAGACAGTAACATCAAGGGATCCTCCAGGAGCAGAATCCATATATGGACAGTGACGTCAGGGGCTCCCTCCAGGAGTGGAATCCCCAGCCAGTGACTTCTCCCAACGCATACCTCTGACGAAAAGAAAAAATTGAATGTGAACATACTCCAAGAAGCCCAAAGCTCTGAATAAATATGGCGCAACTTGGGTTGTCAGTGCTGCACAAACTGACATCTACACCAGTTAGCATAGATGTCAGCTATAATATCCGCAGGTGTAAATTAAATATGTCATGCAGGAGATCTGCTCTCCCGCTGGTCCCGACTTACTAGCTGAAAAGACGTGAAAACAGCATAATGTCTCAAAAAGCTAAAATTTTTACTCAAAACGGGCATGCGCCAAAATTTCCCATTACATTACTTTACAATATCATGTATTATAAAGACATTTACTTTTGAGCTACTTTGACTAAATCGTTAGCAAATGGAAAAAAAAAACACCAAGGAAAAAAATTGAATTAAAAAACTACGGCCTCCTCCATTTCCCCTCTACCCGTCCTTTCCATCTCCAAAATGGTGTGTTTTCTGCCATTTTAAGTAGAAAAATTTCTATATGCTCACTATTTAGGCAAAGTAGCAGGAGGGTATATTATGCAGCTTCTCAAACTCCACCTTGAAGAGCTGTGTGGTTTGTATTTTAATAGTAACTTTTTAATCTAAATGTACTTTTTACTCTGCCTGACTTGGTATTTATTTGTTCAGAGTTTCAAGCTCACATTGACTTGGTCCTCCCCTATAGGACCTCTCTATCTGTTGAACTAAGTATCATTACTAAAACTTATCTGAATCTGATTCTTAAACATCTAGTTACTACTTCTGATCATACAGTACAGTGAGCCAAGCATACCAAGTTACCAAGTTCAATCACACAATATTAAAATGAGTAAGGATCATGGATACATATCAGCATTAGATACACATGGGTAGAACTTATCATTGTCAAACCTTTTTCTTAAAGCTTAAAAAAATGGTTTCAATTTATTAAAGATCATATCCGACTACTACCATAACAATTGACAGACATCAGGGGCTCCTTCCAGGAGAGTAATCACTAACCAGAGCATTGCCGACGCTCTGGCCATGGATTCCTGGGTTTTTAAACTCCTAACATCACTGTCCATATAGTGAAAGTGACATCAAGGGTTTTCCCAAGTCAGGAGTTCCTGGCCAGTGAGTGTTTGCGATGCTCTGGCCGGGGACTCCAGAGTTTAAAGCCAAATATGGATATTTAAAGCCATATATGCACAGTAAAGTGAGAGGCTTTCTCTACAAGCGTAATTCCCGGCCACAGCGCTGCCAACGCTCCGACTTGGAATTCTCACATTACAAAGCCCCTAATGTCACTGTCTATGTACAGACAGTAACATCAAGGGATCCGCCAGGAGCAGAATCCATATATGGACAGTGACGTCAGGGGCTCCCTCTAGGAGTGGAATCCCCAGCCAGTGCAATGCCAGTGTTCTGGCCTAGGATTTTGGCATCTTAAAGCTCCTAACGTCAGTGTCCATTTATGGACAGTGTTGTCAGGGGCTTCCCTAGGAGCAGAATCCCCAGTCAGAGCGTTGCTAACATCAGGGGCTTTCCGAGCCTAGTGCTTAAAGTAACGCTGTGCCCGGGGAGTTCAGGTGATATATCCCACTCTATGCCTATACAGCCTTCCATTGGAGGTATACGTAGAGACTTCTCCCGACTCATACCTCTGACGAAAAGAAAAAATTGAATGTGAATATACTCCAAGAAGCCCACAGCTCTGAATAAATATGGCGCAACTTGGGTTGTCAGTGCTCCACAAACTGACATCTACACCAGTTAGCATAGATGTCAGCTATAATATCCGCAGGTGTAAATGAAATATGTCATGCAGGAGATCTGCTCTCCCGCTGGTCCCGACTTACTAGTTGAAAAGACGCGAAAACAGCATAAAGTCTCAAAAAGCTAAAATGTTTACTCAAAACGGGCATGCGCCAAAATTTCCCATTACATTACTTTACAATATCATGTATTATAAAGACATTTACTTTTGAGCTACTTTGACTAAATCGTTAGCAAATGGAAAAAAAAAAACACCAAGGAAAAAAATGTAATTAAAAAACCACGGCCTCCTACATTTCCCCTCTAGCCGTCCTTTCCATCTCCAGAATGGTGTGTTTTCTGCCATTTTACGTAGAAAAAAATCTATTTGCTCACCATTTAGGCAAAGTAGCAGGAGGGTATATTATGCAGCTTCTCAAACTCTACCTTGAAGAGCTGTGTGGTTTGTATTTTAATAGTAACTTTTGAATCTAAATTTACTTTTTACTCTGCCTGACTTGGTATTTATTTGTTCAGAGTTTCAAGCTCACATTGACTTGGTCCTCCCCTATAGGACCTCTCTATCTGTTGAACTAAGTATCATTACTAAAACTTATCTGAATCTGATTCTTAAACATTTATTTACTACTTCTGATCATACAGTACAGTCAGCCAAGCATACCAAGTTACCAAGTTCAATCACACAATATTAAAATGAGTAAGGAGCATGGATACATATCAGCATTAGATACACATGGGTAGAACTTATCATTGTCAAACCTCGTTCTTAAAGCTTAAAAAAATGGTTTCAATTTATTAAAGATCATATCCGACTACTACCATAACAATTGACAGACATCAGGGGCTCCTTCCAGGAGAGTAATCACTAACTAGAGCATTGCCAACGCTCTGGCCATGGATTCCTGGGTTTTTAAACTCCTAACATCACTGTCCATATAGTGAAAGTGACATCAAGGGCTTTCCCACGTCAGGAGTTCCCGGCCAGTGAGTGCTTGCGATGCTCTGGCCGGGGACTCCAGAGTTTAAAGCCAAATATGGATATTTAAAGCCATATATGCACAGTAAAGTGAGAGGCTTTCTCTACAAGCGTAATTCCCGGCCACAGCGCTGCCAACGCTCCGACTTGGAATTCTCACATTACAAAGCCCCTAATGTCACTGTCTATGTACAGACAGTAACATCAAGGGATCCTCCAGGAGCAGAATCCATATATGGAAAGTGACATCAGGGGCTCCCTCCAGGAGTGGAATCCCCAGCCAGTGCAATGCCAGTGTTCTGGCCTAGGATTTTGGCATCTTAAAGCTCCTAACGTCAGTGTCCATTTATGGACAGTGTTGTCAGGGGCTTCCCTAGGAGCAGAAACCCCAGTCAGAGCGTTGCTAATGTCAGGGGCTTTCCGAGCCTAGTGCTTAAAGTAACGCTGTGCCCGGGGAGTTCAGGTGATATATCCCACTCTATGCCTATACAGCCTTCCGTTGGAGGTATACGTAGAGACTTCTCCCGACGCATACCTCTGACGAAAAGAAAAAATTGAATGTGAACATACTCCAAGAAGCCCACAGCTCTGAATAAATATGGCGCAACTTGGGTTGTCAGTGCTGCACAAACTGACATCTACACCAGTTAGCATAGATGTCAGCTATAATATCCGCAGGTGTAAATTAAATATGTCATGCAGGAGATCTGCTCTCCCGCTGGTCCCGACTTACTAGTTGAAAAGACGCGAAAACAGCATAAAGTCTCAAAAAGCTAAAATTTTTACTCAAAACGGGCATGCGCCAACATTTCCCATTACATTACTTTACAATATCATGTATTATAAAGACATTTACTTTTGAGCTACTTTGACTAAATCGTTAGCAAATGGAAAAAAAAAACACCAAGGAAAAAAATGTAATTAAAAAACTACGGCCTCCTCCATTTCCCCTCTAGCCGTCCTTTCCATCTCCAAAATGGTGTGTTTTCTGCCATCTTAGGTAGAAAAATTTCTATTTGCTCACCATTTAGGCAAACTAGCAGGAGGGTATATTATGCAGCTTCTCAAACTCTACCTTGAAGAGCTGTGTGGTTTGTATTTTAATAGTAACTTTTTAATCTAAATTTACTTTTTACTCTGCCTGACTTGGTATTTATTTGTTCAGAGTTTCAAGCTCACATTGACTTTGTCCTCCCCTATAGGACCTCTCTATCTGTTGAACTAAGTATCATTACTAAAACTTATCTGAATCTGATTCTTAAACATCTAGTTACTACTTCTGATCATACAGTACAGTCAGCCAAGCATACCAAGTTACCAAGTTCAATCACACAATATTAAAATGAGTAAGGAGCATGGATACATATCAGCATTAGATACACATGGTAGAACTTATCATTGTCAAACCTTGTTCTTAAAGCTTAAAAAAAGGGTTTCAATTCATTAAAGATCATATCCGACTACTACCATAACAATTGACAGACATCAGGGGCTCCTTCCAGGAGAGTAATAACTAACCAGAGCATTGCCGACGCTCTGGCCATGGATTCCTGGGTTTTTAAACTCCTAACATCACTGTCCATATAGTGAAAGTGACATCAAGGGCTTTCCCAAGTCAGGAGTTCCCGGCCAGTGAGTGCTTGCAATGCTCTGGCCGGGGACTCCAGAGTTTAAAGCCAAATATGGATATTTAAAGCCATATATGCACAGTAAAGTGAGAGGCTTTCTCTACAAGAGTAATTCCCGGCCACAGAGCTGCCAACGCTCCGACTTGGAATTCTCACATTACAAAGCCCCTAATGTCACTGTCTATGTACAGACAGTAACATCAAGGGATCCTCCAGGAGCAGAATCCATATATGGACAGTGACGTCAGGGGCTCCCTCCAGGAGTGGAATCCCCAGCCAGTGCAATGCCAGTGTTCTGGCCTAGGATTTTGGCATCTTAAAGCTCCTAACGTCAGTGTCCATTTATGGACAGTGTTGTCAGGGGCTTCCCTAGGAGCAGAATCCCCAGTCAGAGCGTTGCTAACGTCAGGGGCTTTCCAAACCTAGTGCTTAAAGTAACGCTGTGCCCGGGGTGTTCAGGTGATATATCCCACTTTATGCCTATACAGCCTTCCATTGGAGGTATACGTAGAGACTTCTCCCGACGCATACCTCTGACGAAAAGAAAAAATTTAATGTGAACATATACTCCAAGAAGCCCACAGCTCTGAATAAATATGGCGCAACTTGGGTTGTCAGTGCTGCACAAACTGACATCTACACCAGTTAGCATAGATGTCAGCTATAATATCCGCAGGTGTAAATTAAATATGTCATGCAGGAGATCTGCTCTCCCGCTGGTCCCGACTTACTAGCTGAAAAGACGCGAAAACAGCATAATGTCTCAAAAAGTTAACATTTTTTCTCAAAACGGGCATGCGCCAAAATTTCCCATTACATTACTTTACAATATCATGTATTATAAGGCTGGGTTCACACTACCTATTTTCAGACGTAAACGAGGCGTATTATGCCTTGTTTTACGTCTGAAAATAGGACTACAATACGTCGGCAAACATCTGCCCATTCATTTAAATGGGTTTGCCGACGTACTGTGCAGACGACCTGTTATTTACGCGTCGTCGTTTGACAGCTGTCAAACGACGACGCGTAAAAATACAGCCTCGTCAAAAGAAGTGCAGGACACTTCTTTGGACGTTTTTGGAGCTGTTTTCTCATAGACTCCAATGAAAACAGCTCCAAAAACGGACGTAAAAAACGCCGCGAAAACGGCGCGAAAAACGCAGCGAAAAATGCGAGTTGGTCAAAAAACGTCTGAAAAGCAGGGTCTGTTTTCCCTTGAAAACAGCTCTAGATTTTCAGACGTTTTTGGTCACTACGTGTGCACATACCCTAAAGACATTTACTTTTTAGCTACTTTGACTAAATCGTTAGCAAATGGAAAAAAAAAAACACCAAGGAAAAAAATGTAATTAAAAAACTACGGCCTCCTCCATTTCCCCTCTAGCCGTCCTTTCCATCTCCAAAATGGTGTGTTTTCTGCCATTTTAGGTAGAAACATTTCTATTTGCTCACCATTTAGGCAAAGTAGCAGGAGGGTATATTATGCAGCTTCTCAAACTCTACCTTGAAGAGCTGTGTGGTTTGTATTTTAATAGTAACTTTTTAATCTAAATTTACTTTTTACTCTGCCTGACTTGGTATTTATTTGTTCAGAGTTTCAAGCTCACATTGACTTGGTCCTCCCCTATAGGACCTCTCTATCTGTTGAACTAAGTATCATTACTAAAACTTATCTGAATCTGATTCTTAAACATCTAGTTACTACTTCTGATCATACAGTACAGTCAGCCAAGCATACCAAGTTACCAAGTTCAATCACACAATATTAAAATGAGTAAGGAGCATGGATACATATCAGCATTAGATACACATGGGTAGAACTTATCATTGTCAAACCTTGTTCTTAAAGCTTTAAAAAATGGTTTAAAATTATTAAAGGTCATATCCGACTACTACCATAACAATTGACAGACATCAGGGGCTCCTTCCAGGAGAGTAATCACTAACCAGAGCATTGCCGACGCTCTGGCCATGGATTCCTGGGTTTTTAAACTCCTAACATCACTGTCCATATAGTGAAAGTGACATCAAGGGCTTTCCCAAGTCAGGAGTTCCCGACCAGTGAGTGCTTGCGATGCTCTGGCCGGAGACTTCAGAGTTTAAAGCCAAATATGGATATTTAAAGCCATATATGCACAGTAAAGTGAGAGGCTTTCTCTACAAGCGTAATTCCCGGCCACAGCGCTGCCAACGCTCCGACTTGGAATTCTCACATTACAAAGCCCCTAAAGTCACTGTCTATGTACAGACAGTAACATCAAGGGATCCTCCAGGAGCAGAATCCATATATGGACAGTGACGTCAGGGGCTCCCTCCAGGAGTGGAATCCCCAGCCAGTGCAATGCCAGTGTTCTGGCCTAGGATTTTGGCATCATAAAGCTCCTAACGTCAGTGTCCATTTATGGACAGTGTTGTCAGGGGCTTCCCTAGGAGCAGAATCCCCAGTCAGAGTGTTGCTAACGTCAGGGGCTTTCCGAGCCTAGTGCTTAAAGTAACGCTGTGCCCGAGGAGTTCAGGTGATATATCCCACTCTATGCCTATACAACCTTCCGTTGGAGGTATACGTGGAGACTTCTCCCAACGCATACCTCTGACGAAAAGAAAAAATTGAATGTGAACATACTCCAAGAAGCCCACAGCTCTGAAAAAATATAGCGCAACTTGGGTTGTCAGTGCTGCACAAACTGACATCTACACCAGTTAGCATAGATGTCAGCTATAATATCCGCAGGTGTAAATTAAATATGTCATGCAGGAGATCTGCTCTCCCGCTGGTCCCGACTTACTAGTTGAAAAGACGCGAAAACAGCATAAAGTCTCAAAAAGCTAAAATTTTTACTCAAAACGGGCATGCGCCAAAATTTCCCATTACATTACTTTACAATATCATGTATTATAAAGACATTTACTTTTGAGCTACTTTGACTAAATCGTTAGCAAATGGAAAAAAAAAAAACGCCAAGGAAAAAAATGTAATTAAAAAACTACTGCCTCCTCCATTTCCCCTCTAGCCGTCCTTTCCATCTCCAAAATGGTGTGTTTTCTGCCATTTTAGGTAGAAAAATTTCTATTTGCTCACCATTTAGGCAAAGTAGCAGGAGGGTATATTATGCAGCTTCTCAAACTCTAACTTGAAGAGCTGTATGGTTTGTATTTTAATAGTAACTTTTTAATCTAAATGTACTTTTTACTCTGCCTGACTTGGTATTTATTTGTTCAGAGTTTCAAGCTCACATTGACTTGGTCCTCCCCTATAGGACCTCTCTATCTGTTGAACTAAGTATCATTACTAAAACTTATCTGAATCTGATTCTTAAACATCTAGTTACTACTTCTGATCATACAGTACAGTCAGCCAAGCATACCAAGTTACCAAGTTCAATCACACAATATTAAAATGAGTAAGGATCATGGATACATATCAGCATTAGATACACATGGGTAGAACTTATCATTGTCAAACCTTGTTCTTAAAGCTTAAAAAAATGGTTTAAATTTATTAAAGATCATATCCGACTACTACCATAACAATTGACAGACATCAGGGGCTCCTTCCAGGAGAGTAATCACTAACCAGAGCATTGCCGACGCTCTGGCCATGGATTCCTGGGTTTTTAAACTCCTAACATCACTGTCCATATAGTGAAAGTGACATCAAGGGCTTTCCCAAGTCAGGAGTTCCCGGACAGTGAGTGCTTGCGATGCTCTGGCCGGGGACTCCAGAGTTTAAAGCCAAATATGGATATTTAAAGCCATATATGCACAGTAAAGTGAGAGGCTTTCTCTACAAGCGTAATTCCCGGCCACAGCGCTGCCAACGCTCCGACTTGGAATTCTCACATTACAAAGCCCCTAATGTCACTGTCTATGTACAGACAGTAACATCAAGGGATCCTCCAGGAGCAGAATCCATATATGGACAGTGACGTCAGGGGCTCCCTCCAGGAGTGGAATCCCCAGCCAGTGCAATGCCAGTGTTCTGGCCTAGGATTTTGGCATCTTAAAGCTCCTAACGTCAGTGTCCATTTATGGACAGTGTTGTCAAGGGCTTCCCTAGGAGCAGAATCCCCAGTCAGAGCGTTGCTAACGTCAGGGGCTTTCCGAGCCTAGTGCTTAAAGTAACGCTGTGCCCGGGGAGTTCAGGTGATATATCCCACTCTATGCCTATACAGCCTTCTGTTGGAGGTATACGTAGAGAATTCTCCCAACGCATACCTCTGACGAAAAGAAAAAATTGAATGTGAACATACTCCAAGAAGCCCACAGCTCTGAATAAGTATGGCGCAACTTGGGTTGTCAGTGCTGCACAAACTGACATCTACACCAGTTAGCATAGATGTCAGCTATAATATCCGCAGGTGTAAATTAAATATGTCATGCAGGAGATCTGCTCTCCCGCTGGTCCCGACTTACTAGCTGAAAAGACGCGAAAACAGCATAATGTCTCAAAAAGCTAAAAATTTTACTCAAAACGGGCATGCGCCAAAATTTCCCATTACGTTACTTTACAATATCATGTATTATAAAGACATTTACTTTTGAGCTTCTTTGACTAAATCGTTAGCAAATGGAAAAAAAAAAACACCAAGGAAAAAAATGTAATTAAAAAACTACGGCCTCCTCCATTTCCCTTCTAGCCGTCCTTTCCATCTCCAAAATGGTGTGTTTTCTGCCATTTTAGGTAGAAAAATTTATATTTGCTCACCATTTAGGCTAAGTAGCAGGAGGGTATATTATGCAGCTTCTCAAACTCTACCTTGAAGAGCTGTGTGGTTTGTATTTTAATAGTAACTTTTTAATCTAAATGTACTTTTTACTCTGCCTGACTTGGTATTTATTTGTTCAGAGTTTCAAGCTCACATTGACTTGGTCCTCCCCTATAGGACCTCTCTATCTGTTGAACTAAGTATCATTACTAAAACTTATCTGAATCTGATTCTTAAACATCTAGTTACTACTTCTGATCATACAGTACAGTCAGCCAAGCATACCAAGTTACCAAGTTCAATCACACAATATTAAAATGAGTAAGGAGCATGGATACATATCAGCATTAGATACACATGGGTAGAACTTATCATTGTCAAACCTTGTTCTTAAAGCTTAAAAAAATGGTTTCAATTTATTAAAGATCATATCCGACTACTACCATAACAATTGACAGACATCAGGGGCTCCTTCCAGGAGAGTAATCACTAACCAGAGCATTGCCGACGCTCTGGCCATGGATTCCTGGGTTTTTAAACTCCTAACATCACTGTCCATATAGTGAAAGTGACATCAAGGGCTTTCCCAAGTCAGGAGTTCCCGGCCAGTGAGTGCTTGCGATGCTCTGGCCGGGGACTCCAGAGTTTAAAGTCAAATATGGATATTTAAAGCCATATATGCACAGTAAAGTGAGAGGCTTTCTCTACAAGTGTAATTCCTGGCCACAGCGCTGCCAACGCTCCGACTTGGAATTCTCACATTACAAAGCCCCTAATGTCACTGTCTATGTACAGACAGTAACATCAAGGGATCCTCCAGGAGCAGAATCCATATATGGACAGTGACGTCAGGGGCTCCCTCCAGGAGTGGAATCCCCAGCCAGTGCAATGCCAGTGTTCTGGCCTACGATTTTGGCATCTTAAAGCTCCTAACGTCAGTGTCCATTTATGGACAGTGTTGTCAGGGGCTTCCCTAGGAGCAGAATCCCCAGTCAGAGCGTTGCTAACGTCAGGGGCTTTCAGAGCCCAGTGCTTAAAGTAACGCTGTGCCCGGGGAGTTCAGGTGATGTATCCCACTCTATGCCTATACAGCCTTCCGTTGGAGGTATACGTAGAGACTTCTCCCAACGCATACCTCTGACGAAAAGAAAAAATTGAATGTGAACATACTCCAAGAAGCCCACAGCTCTGAATAAATATGGCGCAACTTGGGTTTTCAGTGCTGCACAAACTGACATCTACACCAGTTAGCATAGATGTCAGCTATAATATCCGCAGGTGTAAATTAAATATGTCATGCAGGAGATCTGCTCTCCCGCTGGTCCCGACTTTCTAGTTGAAAAGACGCGAAAACAGCATAAAGTCTCAAAAAGCTCAAATTTTTACTCAAAACGGGCATACGTCAAAATTTCCCATTACATTACTTTACAATATCATGTATTATAAAGACATTTACTTTTGAGCTACTTTGACTAAATCGTTAGCAAATGGAAAAAAAAAAACACCAAGAAAAAAATGTAATTAAAAAACTACGGCCTCCTCCATTTCCCCTCTAGCCGTCCTTTCCATCTCCAAAATGGTGTGTTTTCTGCCATTTTAGGTAGAAAAATTTCTATTTGCTCACCATTTAGGCAAAGTAGCAGGAGGGTATATTATGCAGCTTCTCAAACTCTACCTTGAAGAGCTGTGTGGTTTGTATTTTAATAGTAACTTTTTAATCTAAATGTACTTTTTACTCTGCCTGACTTGGTATTTATTTGTTCAGAGTTTCAAGATCACATTGACTTGGTCCTCCCCTATAGGACCTCTCTATCTGTTGAACTAAGTATCATTACTAAAACTTATCTGAATCTGATTCTTAAACATCTAGTTACTACTTCTGATCATACAGTACAGTCAGCCAAGCATACCAAGTTACCAAGTTCAATCACACAATATTAAAATGAGTAAGGAGCATGGATACATATCAGCATTAGATACACATGGGTAGAACTTATCATTGTCAAACCTTGTTCTTAAAGCTTAAAAAAATGGTTTCAATTTATTAAAGATAATATCCGACTACTACCTTAACAATTGACAGACATCAGGGGCTCCTTCCAGGAGAGTAATCACTAACCAGAGCATTGCCGACACTCTGGCCATGGATTCCTGGGTTTTTAAACTCCTAACATCACTGTCCATATAGTGAAAGTGACATCAAGGGCTTTCCCAAGTCAGGAGTTCCCGGCCAGTGAGTGCTTGCGATGCTCTGGCCGGGGACTCCAGAGTTTAAAGCCAAATATGGATATTTAAAGCCATATATGCACAGTAAAGTGAGAGGCTTTCTCTACAAGCGTAATTCCCGGCCACAGCGCTGCCAACGCTCCGACTTGGAATTCTCACATTACAAAGCCCCTAATGTCACTGTCTATGTACAGACAGTAACATCAAGGGATCCTCCAGGAGCAGAATCCATATATGGACAGTGACGTCAGGGGCTCCCTCCAGGAGTGGAATCCCCAGCCAGTGCAATGCCAGTGTTCTGGCCTAGGATTTTGGCATCTTAAAACTCCTAACGTCAGTGTCCATTTATGGACAGTGTTGTCAGGGGCTTCCCTAGGAGCAGAATCCCCCAGTCAGAGCGTTGCTAACGTCAGGGGCTTTACGTTCCTATTGCTTAAAGTAACGCTGTGCCCGGGGAGTTCAGGTGATATATCCCACTCTATGCCTATACAGCCTTCCATTGGAGGTATACGTAGATACTTCTCCCGACGCATACCTCTGACGAAAAGAAAAAATTGAATGTGAACATACTCCAAGAAGCCCACAGCTCTAAATAAATATGGCACATCTTGGGTTGTCAGTGCTGCACAAACTGACATCTACACCAGTTAGCATAGATGTCAACTATAATATCCGCAGGTGTAAATTAAATATGTCATGCAGGAGATCTGCTCTCCCGCTGGTCCCGACTTACTAGTTGAAAAGACGTGAAAACAGCATAAAGTCTCAAAAAGCTCAAATTTTTACTCAAAACGGGCATGCGCCAAAATTTCCCATTACATTACTTTACAATATCATGTATTATAAGGCTGGGTTCACACTACCTATTTTCAGACGTAAACGAGGCGTATTATGCCTTGTTTTACGTCTGAAAATAGGGCTACAATACGTCGGCAAACATCTGCCCATTCATTTAAATGGGTTTGCCGATGTACTGTGCAGACGACCTGTTATTTACGCGTCGTCGTTTGACAGCTGTCAAACGACGACGCGTAAAAATACAGCCTCGTCAAAAGAAGTGCAGGACACTTCTTTGGACGTTTTTGGAGCTGTTTTCTCATAGACTCCAATGAAAACAGCTCCAAAAACGGACGTAAAAAACGCCGCGAAAACGGCGCGAAAAACGCAGCGAAAAATGCGAGTTGGTCAAAAAACGTCTGAAAAGCAGGGTCTGTTTTCCCTTGAAAACAGCTCTAGATTTTCAGACGTTTTTGGTCACTACGTGTGCACATACCCTAAAGACATTTACTTTTTAGCTACTTTGACTAAATCGTTAGCAAATGGAAAAAAAAAAACACCAAGGAAAAAAATGTAATTAAAAAACTACGGCCTCCTCCATTTCCCCTCTAGCCGTCCTTTCCATCTCCAAAATGGTGTGTTTTCTGCCATTTTAGGTAGAAAAATTTCTATTTGCTCACCATTTAGGCAAAGTAGCAGGAGGGTATATTATGCAGCTTCTCAAACTCTACCTTGAAGAGCTGTGTGGTTTGTATTTTAATAGTAACTTTTTAATCTAAATTTACTTTTTACTCTGCCTGACTTGGTATTTATTTGTTCAGAGTTTCAAGCTCACATTGACTTGGTCCTCCCCTATAGGACCTCTCTATCTGTTGAACTAAGTATCATTACTAAAACTTATCTGAATCTGATTCTTAAACATCTAGTTACTACTTCTGATCATACAGTACAGTCAGCCAAGCATACCAAGTTACCAAGTTCAATCACACAATATTAAAATGAGTAAGGAGCATGGATACATATCAGCATTAGATACACATGGTAGAACTTATCATTGTCAAACCTTGTTCTTAAAGCTTAAAAAAAGGGTTTCAATTCATTAAAGATCATATCCGACTACTACCATAACAATTGACAGACATCAGGGGCTCCTTCCAGGAGAGTAATAACTAACCAGAGCATTGCCGACGCTCTGGCCATGGATTCCTGGGTTTTTAAACTCCTAACATCACTGTCCATATAGTGAAAGTGACATCAAGGGCTTTCCCAAGTCAGGAGTTCCCGGCCAGTGAGTGCTTGCAATGCTCTGGCCGGGGACTCCAGAGTTTAAAGCCAAATATGGATATTTAAAGCCATATATGCACAGTAAAGTGAGAGGCTTTCTCTACAAGAGTAATTCCCGGCCACAGAGCTGCCAACGCTCCGACTTGGAATTCTCACATTACAAAGCCCCTAATGTCACTGTCTATGTACAGACAGTAACATCAAGGGATCCTCCAGGAGCAGAATCCATATATGGACAGTGACGTCAGGGGCTCCCTCCAGGAGTGGAATCCCCAGCCAGTGCAATGCCAGTGTTCTGGCCTAGGATTTTGGCATCTTAAAGCTCCTAACGTCAGTGTCCATTTATGGACAGTGTTGTCAGGGGCTTCCCTAGGAGCAGAATCCCCAGTCAGAGCGTTGCTAACGTCAGGGGCTTTCCAAACCTAGTGCTTAAAGTAACGCTGTGCCCGGGGTGTTCAGGTGATATATCCCACTTTATGCCTATACAGCCTTCCATTGGAGGTATACGTAGAGACTTCTCCCGACGCATACCTCTGACGAAAAGAAAAAATTTAATGTGAACATATACTCCAAGAAGCCCACAGCTCTGAATAAATATGGCGCAACTTGGGTTGTCAGTGCTGCACAAACTGACATCTACACCAGTTAGCATAGATGTCAGCTATAATATCCGCAGGTGTAAATTAAATATGTCATGCAGGAGATCTGCTCTCCCGCTGGTCCCGACTTACTAGCTGAAAAGACGCGAAAACAGCATAATGTCTCAAAAAGTTAACATTTTTTCTCAAAACGGGCATGCGCCAAAATTTCCCATTACATTACTTTACAATATCATGTATTATAAGGCTGGGTTCACACTACCTATTTTCAGACGTAAACGAGGCGTATTATGCCTTGTTTTACGTCTGAAAATAGGACTACAATACGTCGGCAAACATCTGCCCATTCATTTAAATGGGTTTGCCGACGTACTGTGCAGACGACCTGTTATTTACGCGTCGTCGTTTGACAGCTGTCAAACGACGACGCGTAAAAATACAGCCTCGTCAAAAGAAGTGCAGGACACTTCTTTGGACGTTTTTGGAGCTGTTTTCTCATAGACTCCAATGAAAACAGCTCCAAAAACGGACGTAAAAAACGCCGCGAAAACGGCGCGAAAAACGCAGCGAAAAATGCGAGTTGGTCAAAAAACGTCTGAAAAGCAGGGTCTGTTTTCCCTTGAAAACAGCTCTAGATTTTCAGACGTTTTTGGTCACTACGTGTGCACATACCCTAAAGACATTTACTTTTTAGCTACTTTGACTAAATCGTTAGCAAATGGAAAAAAAAAAACACCAAGGAAAAAAATGTAATTAAAAAACTACGGCCTCCTCCATTTCCCCTCTAGCCGTCCTTTCCATCTCCAAAATGGTGTGTTTTCTGCCATTTTAGGTAGAAACATTTCTATTTGCTCACCATTTAGGCAAAGTAGCAGGAGGGTATATTATGCAGCTTCTCAAACTCTACCTTGAAGAGCTGTGTGGTTTGTATTTTAATAGTAACTTTTTAATCTAAATTTACTTTTTACTCTGCCTGACTTGGTATTTATTTGTTCAGAGTTTCAAGCTCACATTGACTTGGTCCTCCCCTATAGGACCTCTCTATCTGTTGAACTAAGTATCATTACTAAAACTTATCTGAATCTGATTCTTAAACATCTAGTTACTACTTCTGATCATACAGTACAGTCAGCCAAGCATACCAAGTTACCAAGTTCAATCACACAATATTAAAATGAGTAAGGAGCATGGATACATATCAGCATTAGATACACATGGGTAGAACTTATCATTGTCAAACCTTGTTCTTAAAGCTTTAAAAAATGGTTTAAAATTATTAAAGGTCATATCCGACTACTACCATAACAATTGACAGACATCAGGGGCTCCTTCCAGGAGAGTAATCACTAACCAGAGCATTGCCGACGCTCTGGCCATGGATTCCTGGGTTTTTAAACTCCTAACATCACTGTCCATATAGTGAAAGTGACATCAAGGGCTTTCCCAAGTCAGGAGTTCCCGACCAGTGAGTGCTTGCGATGCTCTGGCCGGAGACTTCAGAGTTTAAAGCCAAATATGGATATTTAAAGCCATATATGCACAGTAAAGTGAGAGGCTTTCTCTACAAGCGTAATTCCCGGCCACAGCGCTGCCAACGCTCCGACTTGGAATTCTCACATTACAAAGCCCCTAAAGTCACTGTCTATGTACAGACAGTAACATCAAGGGATCCTCCAGGAGCAGAATCCATATATGGACAGTGACGTCAGGGGCTCCCTCCAGGAGTGGAATCCCCAGCCAGTGCAATGCCAGTTTTCTGGCCTAGGATTTTGGCATCATAAAGCTCCTAACGTCAGTGTCCATTTATGGACAGTGTTGTCAGGGGCTTCCCTAGGAGCAGAATCCCCAGTCAGAGTGTTGCTAACGTCAGGGGCTTTCCGAGCCTAGTGCTTAAAGTAACGCTGTGCCCGAGGAGTTCAGGTGATATATCCCACTCTATGCCTATACAACCTTCCGTTGGAGGTATACGTGGAGACTTCTCCCAACGCATACCTCTGACGAAAAGAAAAAATTGAATGTGAACATACTCCAAGAAGCCCACAGCTCTGAAAAAATATAGCGCAACTTGGGTTGTCAGTGCTGCACAAACTGACATCTACACCAGTTAGCATAGATGTCAGCTATAATATCCGCAGGTGTAAATTAAATATGTCATGCAGGAGATCTGCTCTCCCGCTGGTCCCGACTTACTAGTTGAAAAGACGCGAAAACAGCATAAAGTCTCAAAAAGCTAAAATTTTTACTCAAAACGGGCATGCGCCAAAATTTCCCATTACATTACTTTACAATATCATGTATTATAAAGACATTTACTTTTGAGCTACTTTGACTAAATCGTTAGCAAATGGAAAAAAAAAAAACGCCAAGGAAAAAAATGTAATTAAAAAACTACTGCCTCCTCCATTTCCCCTCTAGCCGTCCTTTCCATCTCCAAAATGGTGTGTTTTCTGCCATTTTAGGTAGAAAAATTTCTATTTGCTCACCATTTAGGCAAAGTAGCAGGAGGGTATATTATGCAGCTTCTCAAACTCTAACTTGAAGAGCTGTATGGTTTGTATTTTAATAGTAACTTTTTAATCTAAATGTACTTTTTACTCTGCCTGACTTGGTATTTATTTGTTCAGAGTTTCAAGCTCACATTGACTTGGTCCTCCCCTATAGGACCTCTCTATCTGTTGAACTAAGTATCATTACTAAAACTTATCTGAATCTGATTCTTAAACATCTAGTTACTACTTCTGATCATACAGTACAGTCAGCCAAGCATACCAAGTTACCAAGTTCAATCACACAATATTAAAATGAGTAAGGATCATGGATACATATCAGCATTAGATACACATGGGTAGAACTTATCATTGTCAAACCTTGTTCTTAAAGCTTAAAAAAATGGTTTAAATTTATTAAAGATCATATCCGACTACTACCATAACAATTGACAGACATCAGGGGCTCCTTCCAGGAGAGTAATCACTAACCAGAGCATTGCCGACGCTCTGGCCATGGATTCCTGGGTTTTTAAACTCCTAACATCACTGTCCATATAGTGAAAGTGACATCAAGGGCTTTCCCAAGTCAGGAGTTCCCGGACAGTGAGTGCTTGCGATGCTCTGGCCGGGGACTCCAGAGTTTAAAGCCAAATATGGATATTTAAAGCCATATATGCACAGTAAAGTGAGAGGCTTTCTCTACAAGCGTAATTCCCGGCCACAGCGCTGCCAACGCTCCGACTTGGAATTCTCACATTACAAAGCCCCTAATGTCACTGTCTATGTACAGACAGTAACATCAAGGGATCCTCCAGGAGCAGAATCCATATATGGACAGTGACGTCAGGGGCTCCCTCCAGGAGTGGAATCCCCAGCCAGTGCAATGCCAGTGTTCTGGCCTAGGATTTTGGCATCTTAAAGCTCCTAACGTCAGTGTCCATTTATGGACAGTGTTGTCAAGGGCTTCCCTAGGAGCAGAATCCCCAGTCAGAGCGTTGCTAACGTCAGGGGCTTTCCGAGCCTAGTGCTTAAAGTAACGCTGTGCCCGGGGAGTTCAGGTGATATATCCCACTCTATGCCTATACAGCCTTCTGTTGGAGGTATACGTAGAGAATTCTCCCAACGCATACCTCTGACGAAAAGAAAAAATTGAATGTGAACATACTCCAAGAAGCCCACAGCTCTGAATAAGTATGGCGCAACTTGGGTTGTCAGTGCTGCACAAACTGACATCTACACCAGTTAGCATAGATGTCAGCTATAATATCCGCAGGTGTAAATTAAATATGTCATGCAGGAGATCTGCTCTCCCGCTGGTCCCGACTTACTAGCTGAAAAGACGCGAAAACAGCATAATGTCTCAAAAAGCTAAAAATTTTACTCAAAACGGGCATGCGCCAAAATTTCCCATTACGTTACTTTACAATATCATGTATTATAAAGACATTTACTTTTGAGCTTCTTTGACTAAATCGTTAGCAAATGGAAAAAAAAAAACACCAAGGAAAAAAATGTAATTAAAAAACTACGGCCTCCTCCATTTCCCTTCTAGCCGTCCTTTCCATCTCCAAAATGGTGTGTTTTCTGCCATTTTAGGTAGAAAAATTTATATTTGCTCACCATTTAGGCTAAGTAGCAGGAGGGTATATTATGCAGCTTCTCAAACTCTACCTTGAAGAGCTGTGTGGTTTGTATTTTAATAGTAACTTTTTAATCTAAATGTACTTTTTACTCTGCCTGACTTGGTATTTATTTGTTCAGAGTTTCAAGCTCACATTGACTTGGTCCTCCCCTATAGGACCTCTCTATCTGTTGAACTAAGTATCATTACTAAAACTTATCTGAATCTGATTCTTAAACATCTAGTTACTACTTCTGATCATACAGTACAGTCAGCCAAGCATACCAAGTTACCAAGTTCAATCACACAATATTAAAATGAGTAAGGAGCATGGATACATATCAGCATTAGATACACATGGGTAGAACTTATCATTGTCAAACCTTGTTCTTAAAGCTTAAAAAAATGGTTTCAATTTATTAAAGATCATATCCGACTACTACCATAACAATTGACAGACATCAGGGGCTCCTTCCAGGAGAGTAATCACTAACCAGAGCATTGCCGACGCTCTGGCCATGGATTCCTGGGTTTTTAAACTCCTAACATCACTGTCCATATAGTGAAAGTGACATCAAGGGCTTTCCCAAGTCAGGAGTTCCCGGCCAGTGAGTGCTTGCGATGCTCTGGCCGGGGACTCCAGAGTTTAAAGTCAAATATGGATATTTAAAGCCATATATGCACAGTAAAGTGAGAGGCTTTCTCTACAAGTGTAATTCCTGGCCACAGCGCTGCCAACGCTCCGACTTGGAATTCTCACATTACAAAGCCCCTAATGTCACTGTCTATGTACAGACAGTAACATCAAGGGATCCTCCAGGAGCAGAATCCATATATGGACAGTGACGTCAGGGGCTCCCTCCAGGAGTGGAATCCCCAGCCAGTGCAATGCCAGTGTTCTGGCCTACGATTTTGGCATCTTAAAGCTCCTAACGTCAGTGTCCATTTATGGACAGTGTTGTCAGGGGCTTCCCTAGGAGCAGAATCCCCAGTCAGAGCGTTGCTAACGTCAGGGGCTTTCAGAGCCCAGTGCTTAAAGTAACGCTGTGCCCGGGGAGTTCAGGTGATGTATCCCACTCTATGCCTATACAGCCTTCCGTTGGAGGTATACGTAGAGACTTCTCCCAACGCATACCTCTGACGAAAAGAAAAAATTGAATGTGAACATACTCCAAGAAGCCCACAGCTCTGAATAAATATGGCGCAACTTGGGTTTTCAGTGCTGCACAAACTGACATCTACACCAGTTAGCATAGATGTCAGCTATAATATCCGCAGGTGTAAATTAAATATGTCATGCAGGAGATCTGCTCTCCCGCTGGTCCCGACTTTCTAGTTGAAAAGACGCGAAAACAGCATAAAGTCTCAAAAAGCTCAAATTTTTACTCAAAACGGGCATACGTCAAAATTTCCCATTACATTACTTTACAATATCATGTATTATAAAGACATTTACTTTTGAGCTACTTTGACTAAATCGTTAGCAAATGGAAAAAAAAAAACACCAAGAAAAAAATGTAATTAAAAAACTACGGCCTCCTCCATTTCCCCTCTAGCCGTCCTTTCCATCTCCAAAATGGTGTGTTTTCTGCCATTTTAGGTAGAAAAATTTCTATTTGCTCACCATTTAGGCAAAGTAGCAGGAGGGTATATTATGCAGCTTCTCAAACTCTACCTTGAAGAGCTGTGTGGTTTGTATTTTAATAGTAACTTTTTAATCTAAATGTACTTTTTACTCTGCCTGACTTGGTATTTATTTGTTCAGAGTTTCAAGCTCACATTGACTTGGTCCTCCCCTATAGGACCTCTCTATCTGTTGAACTAAGTATCATTACTAAAACTTATCTGAATCTGATTCTTAAACATCTAGTTACTACTTCTGATCATACAGTACAGTCAGCCAAGCATACCAAGTTACCAAGTTCAATCACACAATATTAAAATGAGTAAGGAGCATGGATACATATCAGCATTAGATACACATGGGTAGAACTTATCATTGTCAAACCTTGTTCTTAAAGCTTAAAAAAATGGTTTCAATTTATTAAAGATAATATCCGACTACTACCTTAACAATTGACAGACATCAGGGGCTCCTTCCAGGAGAGTAATCACTAACCAGAGCATTGCCGACACTCTGGCCATGGATTCCTGGGTTTTTAAACTCCTAACATCACTGTCCATATAGTGAAAGTGACATCAAGGGCTTTCCCAAGTCAGGAGTTCCCGGCCAGTGAGTGCTTGCGATGCTCTGGCCGGGGACTCCAGAGTTTAAAGCCAAATATGGATATTTAAAGCCATATATGCACAGTAAAGTGAGAGGCTTTCTCTACAAGCGTAATTCCCGGCCACAGCGCTGCCAACGCTCCGACTTGGAATTCTCACATTACAAAGCCCCTAATGTCACTGTCTATGTACAGACAGTAACATCAAGGGATCCTCCAGGAGCAGAATCCATATATGGACAGTGACGTCAGGGGCTCCCTCCAGGAGTGGAATCCCCAGCCAGTGCAATGCCAGTGTTCTGGCCTAGGATTTTGGCATCTTAAAACTCCTAACGTCAGTGTCCATTTATGGACAGTGTTGTCAGGGGCTTCCCTAGGAGCAGAATCCCCCAGTCAGAGCGTTGCTAACGTCAGGGGCTTTACGTTCCTATTGCTTAAAGTAACGCTGTGCCCGGGGAGTTCAGGTGATATATCCCACTCTATGCCTATACAGCCTTCCATTGGAGGTATACGTAGATACTTCTCCCGACGCATACCTCTGACGAAAAGAAAAAATTGAATGTGAACATACTCCAAGAAGCCCACAGCTCTAAATAAATATGGCACATCTTGGGTTGTCAGTGCTGCACAAACTGACATCTACACCAGTTAGCATAGATGTCAACTATAATATCCGCAGGTGTAAATTAAATATGTCATGCAGGAGATCTGCTCTCCCGCTGGTCCCGACTTACTAGTTGAAAAGACGTGAAAACAGCATAAAGTCTCAAAAAGCTCAAATTTTTACTCAAAACGGGCATGCGCCAAAATTTCCCATTACATTACTTTACAATATCATGTATTATAAGGCTGGGTTCACACTACCTATTTTCAGACGTAAACGAGGCGTATTATGCCTTGTTTTACGTCTGAAAATAGGGCTACAATACGTCGGCAAACATCTGCCCATTCATTTAAATGGGTTTGCCGATGTACTGTGCAGACGACCTGTTATTTACGCGTCGTCGTTTGACAGCTGTCAAACGACGACGCGTAAAAATACAGCCTCGTCAAAAGAAGTGCAGGACACTTCTTTGGACGTTTTTGGAGCTGTTTTCTCATAGACTCCAATGAAAACAGCTCCAAAAACGGACGTAAAAAACGCCGCGAAAACGGCGCGAAAAACGCAGCGAAAAATGCGAGTTGGTCAAAAAACGTCTGAAAAGCAGGGTCTGTTTTCCCTTGAAAACAGCTCTAGATTTTCAGACGTTTTTGGTCACTACGTGTGCACATACCCTAAAGACATTTACTTTTTAGCTACTTTGACTAAATCGTTAGCAAATGGAAAAAAAAAAACACCAAGGAAAAAAATGTAATTAAAAAACTACGGCCTCCTCCATTTCCCCTCTAGCCGTCCTTTCCATCTCCAAAATGGTGTGTTTTCTGCCATTTTAGGTAGAAAAATTTCTATTTGCTCACCATTTAGGCAAAGTAGCAGGAGGGTATATTATGCAGCTTCTCAAACTCTACCTTGAAGAGCTGTGTGGTTTGTATTTTAATAGTAACTTTTTAATCTAAATTTACTTTTTACTCTGCCTGACTTGGTATTTATTTGTTCAGAGTTTCAAGCTCACATTGACTTGGTCCTCCCCTATAGGACCTCTCTATCTGTTGAACTAAGTATCATTACTAAAACTTATCTGAATCTGATTCTTAAACATCTAGTTACTACTTCTGATCATACAGTACAGTCAGCCAAGCATACCAAGTTACCAAGTTCAATCACACAATATTAAAATGAGTAAGGAGCATGGATACATATCAGCATTAGATACACATGGGTAGAACTTATCATTGTCAAACCTTGTTCTTAAAGCTTTAAAAAATGGTTTAAATTTATTAAAGGTCATATCCGACTACTACCATAACAATTGACAGACATCAGGGGCTCCTTCCAGGAGAGTAATCACTAACCAGAGCATTGCCGACGCTCTGGCCATGGATTCCTGGGTTTTTAAACTCCTAACATCACTGTCCATATAGTGAAAGTGACATCAAGGGCTTTCCCAAGTCAGGAGTTCCCGGCCAGTGAGTGCTTGCGATGCTCTGGCCGGAGACTTCAGAGTTTAAAGCCAAATATGGATATTTAAAGCCATATATGCACAGTAAAGTGAGAGGCTTTCTCTACAAGCGTAATTCCCGGCCACAGCGCTGCCAACGCTCCGACTTGGAATTCTCACATTACAAAGCCCCTAAAGTCACTGTCTATGTACAGACAGTAACATCAAGGGATCCTCCAGGAGCAGAATCCATATATGGACAGTGATGTCAGGGGCTCCCTCCAGGAGTGGAATCCCCAGCCAGTGCAATGCCAGTGTTCTGGCCTAGGATTTTGGCATCTTAAAGCTCCTAACGTCAGTGTCCATTTATGGACAGTGTTGTCAGGGGCTTCCCTAGGAGCAGAATCCCCAGTCAGAGTGTTGCTAACGTCAGGGGCTTTCCGAGCCTAGTGCTTAAAGTAACGCTGTGCCCGAGGAGTTCAGGTGATATATCCCACTCTATGCCTATACAACTTTCCGTTGGAGGTATACGTGGAGACTTCTCCCAACGCATACCTCTGACGAAAAGAAAAAATTGAATGTGAACATACTCCAAGAAGCCCACAGCTCTGAAAAAATATAGCGCAACTTGGGTTGTCAGTGCTGCACAAACTGACATCTACACCAGTTAGCATAGATCTCAGCTATAATATCCGCAGGTGTAAATTAAATATGTCATGCAGGAGATCTGCTCTCCCGCTGGTCCCGACTTACTAGTTGAAAAGACGCGAAAACAGCATAAAGTCTCAAAAAGCTAAAATTTTTACTCAAAACGGGCATGCGCCAAAATTTCCCATTACATTACTTTACAATATCATGTATTATAAAGACATTTACTTTTGAGCTACTTTGACTAAATCGTTAGCAAATGGAAAAAAAAAAAACGCCAAGGAAAAAAATTTAATTAAAAAACTACGGCCTCCTCCATTTCCCCTCTAGCCGTCCTTTCCATCTCCAAAATGGTGTGTTTTCTGCCATTTTACGTAGAAAAAATTCTATTTTCTCACCATTTAGGCAAACTAGCAGGAGGGTATATTATGCAGCTTCTCAAACTCTACCTTGAAGAGCTGTGTTGTTTGTATTTTAATAGTAACTTTTTAATCTAAATTTACTTTTTACTCTGCCTGACTTGGTATTTATTTGTTCAGAGTTTCAAGCTCACATTGACTTGGTCCTCCCCTATAGGACCTCTCTATCTGTTGAACTAAGTATCATTACTAAAACTTATCTGAATCTGATTCTTAAACATCGAGTTACTACTTCTGATCATACAGTACAGTCAGCCAAGCATACCAAGTTACCAAGTTCAATCACACAATATTAAAATGAGTAAGGAGCATGGATACATATCAGCATTAGATACACATGGGTAGAACTTATCATTGTCAAACCTTGTTCTTAAAGCTTTAAAAAATGGTTTAAATTTATTAAAGGTCATATCCGACTACTACCATAACAATTGACAGACATCAGGGGCTCCTTCCAGGAGAGTAATCACTAACCAGAGCATTGCCGACGCTCTGGCCATGGATTCCTGGGTTTTTAAACTCCTAACATCACTGTCCATATAGTGAAAGTGACATCAAGGGCTTTCCCAAGTCAGGAGTTCCCGGCCAGTGAGTGCTTGCGATGCTCTGGCCGGAGACTTCAGAGTTTAAAGCCAAATATGGATATTTAAAGCCATATATGCACAGTAAAGTGAGAGGCTTTCTCTACAAGCGTAATTCCCGGCCACAGCGCTGCCAACGCTCCGACTTGGAATTCTCACATTACAAAGCCCCTAAAGTCACTGTCTATGTACAGACAGTAACATCAAGGGATCCTCCAGGAGCAGAATCCATATATGGACAGTGACGTCAGGGGCTCCCTCCAGGAGTGGAATCCCCAACCAGTGCAATGCTAGTGTTCTGGCCTAGGATTTTGGCATCTTAAAGCTCCTAACGTCAGTGTCCATTTATGGACAGTGTTGTCAGGGGCTTCCCTAGGAGCAGAATCCCCAGTCAGAGCGTTGCTAACGTCAGGGGCTTTCCGTTCCTAGTGCTTAAAGTAACGCTGTGCCCGGGGAGTTCAGGTGATATATCCCACTCTATGCCTATACAGCCTTCCATTGGAGGTATACGTAGATACTTCTCCCGACGCATACCTCTGACGAAAAGAAAAAATTGAATGTGAACATACTCCAAGAAGCCCACAGCTCTAAATAAATATGGCACATCTTGGGTTGTCAGTGCTGCACAAACTGACATCTACACCAGTTAGCATAGATGTCAGCTATAATATCCGCAGGTGTAAATTAAATATGTCATGCAGGAGATCTGCTCTCCCGCTGGTCCCGACTTACTAGTTGAAAAGACGTGAAAACAGCATAAAGTCTCAAAAAGCTCAAATTTTTACTCAAAACGGGCATGCGCCAAAATTTCCCATTACATTACTTTACAATATCATGTATTATAAGGCTGGGTTCACACTACCTATTTTCAGACGTAAACGAGGCGTATTATGCCTTGTTTTACGTCTGAAAATAGGGCTACAATACGTCGGCAAACATCTGCCCATTCATTTAAATGGGTTTGCCGACGTACTGTGCAGACGACCTGTTATTTACGCGTCGTCGTTTGACAGCTGTCAAACGACGACGCGTAAAAATACAGCCTCGTCAAAAGAAGTGCAGGACACTTCTTTGGACGTTTTTGGAGCTGTTTTCTCATAGACTCCAATGAAAACAGCTCCAAAAACGGACGTAAAAAACGCAGCGAAAACGGCGCGAAAAACGCAGCGAAAAATGCGAGTTGGTCAAAAAACGTCTGAAAAGCAGGGTCTGTTTTCCCTTGAAAACAGCTCTAGATTTTCAGACGTTTTTGGTCACTACGTGTGCACATACCCTAAAGATATTTACTTTTTAGCTACTTTGACTAAATCGTTAGCAAATGGAAAAAAAAAACACCAAGGAAAAAAATGTAATTAAAAAACTACGGCCTCCTCCATTTCCCCTCTAGCCGTCCTTTCCATCTCCAAAATGGTGTGTTTTCTGCCATTTTAGGTAGAAAAATTTCTATTTTCTCACCATTTAGGCAAACTAGCAGGAGGGTATATTATGCAGCTTCTCAAACTCTACCTTGAAGAGCTGTGTGGTTTGTATTTTAATAGTAACTTTTTAATCTAAATTTACTTTTTACTCTGCCTGACTTGGTATTTATTTGTTCAGAGTTTCAAGCTCACATTGACTTGGTCCTCCCCTATAGGACCTCTCTATCTGTTGAACTAAGTATCATTACTAAAACTTATCTGAATCTGATTCTTAAACATCGAGTTACTACTTCTGATCATACAGTACAGTCAGACAAGCATACCAAGTTACCAAGTTCAATCACACAATATTAAAATGAGTAAGGAGCATGGATACATATCAGCATTAGATACACATGGGTAGAACTTATCATTGTCAAACCTTGTTCTTAAAGCTTTAAAAAATGGTTTAAATTTATTAAAGGTCATATCCGACTACTACCATAACAATTGACAGACATCAGGGGCTCCTTCCAGGAGAGTAATCACTAACCAGAGCATTGCCGACGCTCTGGCCATGGATTCCTGGGTTTTTAAACTCCTAACATCACTGTCCATATAGTGAAAGTGACATCAAGGGCTTTCCCAAGTCAGGAGTTCCCGGCCAGTGAGTGCTTGCGATGCTCTGGCCGGAGACTTCAGAGTTTAAAGCCAAATATGGATATTTAAAGCCATATATGCACAGTAAAGTGAGAGGCTTTCTCTACAAGCGTAATTCCCGGCCACAACGCTGCCAACGCTCCGACTTGGAATTCTCACATTACAAAGCCCCTAAAGTCACTGTCTATGTACAGACAGTAACATCAAGGGATCCTCCAGGAGCAGAATCCATATATGGACAGTGACGTCAGGGGCTCCCTCCAGGAGTGGAATCCCCAACCAGTGCAATGCTAGTGTTCTGGCCTAGGATTTTGGCATCTTAAAGCTCCTAACGTCAGTGTCCATTTATGGACAGTGTTGTCAGGGGCTTCCCTAGGAGCAGAATCCCCAGTCAGATTGTTGCTAACGTCAGGGGCTTTCCGAGCCTAGTGCTTAAAGTAACGCTGTGCCCGAGGAGTTCAGGTGATATATCCCACTCTATGCCTATACAACCTTCCGTTGGAGGTATACGTGGAGACTTCTCCCAACGCATACCTCTGACGAAAAGAAAAAATTGAATGTGAACATACTCCAAGAAGCCCACAGCTCTGAAAAAATATAGCGCAACTTGGGTTGTCAGTGCTGCACAAACTGACATCTACACCAGTTAGCATAGATGTCAGCTATAATATCCGCAGGTGTAAATTAAATATGTCATGCAGGAGATCTGCTCTCCCGCTGGTCCCGACTTACTAGTTGAAAAGACGCGAAAACAGCATAAAGTCTCAAAAAGCTAAAATTTTTACTCAAAACGGGCATGCGCCAAAATTTCCCATTACATTACTTTACAATATCATGTATTATAAAGACATTTACTTTTGAGCTACTTTGACTAAATCGTTAGCAAATGGAAAAAAAAAAAACACCAAGGAAAAAGATGTAATTAAAAAACTACGGCCTCCTCCATTTCCCCTCTAGCCGTCCTTTCCATCTCCAAAATGGTGTGTTTTCTGCCATTTTGGGTAGAAAAATTTCTATTTGCTCACCATTTAGGCAAAGTAGCAGGAGGGTATATTATGCAGCTTCTCAAACTCTACCTTGAAGAGCTGTGTGGATTGTATTTTAATAGTAACTTTTTAATCTAAATTTACTTTTTACTCTGCCTGATTTGGTATTTATTTGTTCAGAGTTTCAAGCTCACATTGACATGGTCCTCCCCTATAGGACCTCTCTATCTGTTGAACTAAGTATCATTACTAAAACTTATCTGAATCTGATTCTTAAACATCTAGTTACTACTTCTGATCATACAGTACAGTCAGCCAAGCATACCAAGTTACCAAGTTCAATCACACAATATTAAAATGAGTAAGGAGCATGGATACATATCAGCATTAGATACACATGGGTAGAACTTATCATTGTCAAACCTTGTTCTTAAAGCTTAAAAAAATGGTTTCAATTTATTAAAGATCATATCCGACTACTACCATAACAATTGACAGACATCAGGGGCTCCTTCCAGGAGAGTAATCACTAACCAGAGCATTGCCGACGCTCTGGCCATGGATTCCTGGGTTTTTAAACTCCTAACATCACTGTCCATATAGTGAAAGTGACATCAAGGGCTTTCCCAAGTCAGGAGTTCCCGGCCAGTGAGTGCTTGCGATGCTCTGGCCGGAGACTTCAGAGTTTAAAGCCAAATATGGATATTTAAAGCCATATATGCACAGTAAAGTGAGAGGCTTTCTCTACAAGCGTAATTCCCGGCCACAACGCTGCCAACGCTCCGACTTGGAATTCTCACATTACAAAGCCCCTAAAGTCACTGTCTATGTACAGACAGTAACATCAAGGGATCCTCCAGGAGCAGAATCCATATATGGACAGTGACGTCAGGGGCTCCCTCCAGGAGTGGAATCCCCAACCAGTGCAATGCTAGTGTTCTGGCCTAGGATTTTGGCATCTTAAAGCTCCTAACGTCAGTGTCCATTTATGGACAGTGTTGTCAGGGGCTTCCCTAGGAGCAGAATCCCCAGTCAGATTGTTGCTAACGTCAGGGGCTTTCCGAGCCTAGTGCTTAAAGTAACGCTGTGCCCGAGGAGTTCAGGTGATATATCCCACTCTATGCCTATACAACCTTCCGTTGGAGGTATACGTGGAGACTTCTCCCAACGCATACCTCTGACGAAAAGAAAAAATTGAATGTGAACATACTCCAAGAAGCCCACAGCTCTGAAAAAATATAGCGCAACTTGGGTTGTCAGTGCTGCACAAACTGACATCTACACCAGTTAGCATAGATGTCAGCTATAATATCCGCAGGTGTAAATTAAATATGTCATGCAGGAGATCTGCTCTCCCGCTGGTCCCGACTTACTAGTTGAAAAGACGCGAAAACAGCATAAAGTCTCAAAAAGCTAAAATTTTTACTCAAAACGGGCATGCGCCAAAATTTCCCATTACATTACTTTACAATATCATGTATTATAAAGACATTTACTTTTGAGCTACTTTGACTAAATCGTTAGCAAATGGAAAAAAAAAAAACACCAAGGAAAAAGATGTAATTAAAAAACTACGGCCTCCTCCATTTCCCCTCTAGCCGTCCTTTCCATCTCCAAAATGGTGTGTTTTCTGCCATTTTGGGTAGAAAAATTTCTATTTGCTCACCATTTAGGCAAAGTAGCAGGAGGGTATATTATGCAGCTTCTCAAACTCTACCTTGAAGAGCTGTGTGGATTGTATTTTAATAGTAACTTTTTAATCTAAATTTACTTTTTACTCTGCCTGATTTGGTATTTATTTGTTCAGAGTTTCAAGCTCACATTGACATGGTCCTCCCCTATAGGACCTCTCTATCTGTTGAACTAAGTATCATTACTAAAACTTATCTGAATCTGATTCTTAAACATCTAGTTACTACTTCTGATAATACAGTACAGTCAGCCAAGCATACCAAGTTACCAAGTTCAATCACACAATATTAAAATGAGTAAGGAGCATGGATACATATCAGCATTAGATACACATGGGTAGAACTTATCATTGTCAAACCTTGTTCTTAAAGCTTAAAAAAATGGTTTCAATTTATTAAAGATCATATCCGACTACTACCATAACAATTGACAGACATCAGGGGCTCCTTCCAGGAGAGTAATCACTAACCAGAGAATTGCCGACGCTCTGGCCATGGATTCCTGGGTTTTTAAACTCCTAACATCACTGTCCATATAGTGAAAGTGACATCAAGGGCTTTCCCAAGTCAGGAGTTCCCGGACAGTGAGTGCTTGCGATGCTCTGGCCGGGGACTCCAGAGTTTAAAGCCAAATATGGATATTTAAAGCCATATATGCACAGTAAAGTGAGAGGCTTTCTCTACAAGCGTAATTCCCGGCCACAGCGCTGCCAACGCTCCGACTTGGAATTCTCACATTACAAAGCCCCTAATGTCACTGTCTATGTACAGACAGTAACATCAAGGGATCCTCCAGGAGCAGAATCCATATATGGACAGTGACGTCAGGGGCTCCCTCCAGGAGTGGAATCCCCAGCCAGTGCAATGCCAGTGTTCTGGCCTAGGATTTTGGCATCTTAAAGCTCCTAACGTCAGTGTCCATTTATGGACAGTGTTGTCAGGGGCTTCCCTAGGAGCAGAATCCCCAGTCAGAGCGTTGCTAACGTCAGGGGCTTTCCGAGCCTAGTGCTTAAAGTAACGCTGTGCCAGGGCAGTTCAGGTGATATATCCCACTCTATGCCTATACATCCTTCCGTTGGAGGTATACGTGGAGACTTCTCCCAACGCATACCTCTGACGAAAAGAAAAAATTGAATGTGAACATACTCCAAGAAGCCCACAGCTCTGAAAAAATATAGCGCAACTTGGGTTGTCAGTGCTGCACAAACTGACATCTACACCAGTTAGCATAGATGTCAGCTATAATATCCGCAGGTGTAAATTAAATATGTCATGCAGGAGATCTGCTCTCCCGCTGGTCCCGACTTACTAGTTGAAAAGACGCGAAAACAGCATAAAGTCTCAAAAAGCTAAAATTTTTACTCAAAACGGGCATGCGCCAAAATTTCCCATTACATTACTTTACAATATCATGTATTATAAAGACATTTACTTTTGAGCTACTTTGACTAAATCGTTAGCAAATGGAAAAAAAAAAAACACCAAGGAAAAAGATGTAATTAAAAAACTACGGCCTCCTCCATTTCCCCTCTAGCCGTCCTTTCCATCTCCAAAATGGTGTGTTTTCTGCCATTTTAGGTAGAAAAATTTCTATTTGCTCACCATTTAGGCAAAGTAGCAGGAGGGTATATTATGCAGCTTCTCAAACTCTACCTTGAAGAGCTGTGTGGTTTGTATTTTAATAGTAACTTTTTAATCTAAATTTACTTTTTACTCTGCCTGGCTTGGTATTTATTTGTTCAGAGTTTCAAGCTCACATTGACTTGGTCCTCCCCTATAGGACCTCTCTATCTGTTGAACTAAGTATCATTACTAAAACTTATCTGAATCTGATTCTTAAACATCTAGTTACTACTTCTGATCATACAGTACAGTCAGCCAAGCATACCAAGTTACCAAGTTCAATCACACAATATTAAAATGAGTAAGGAGCATGGATACATATCAGCATTAGATACACATGGGTAGAACTTATCATTGTCAAACCTTGTTCTTAAAGCTTAAAAAAATGGTTTAAATTTATTAAAGATCATATCCGACTACTACCATAACAATTGACAGACATCAGGGGCTCCTTCCAGGAGAGTAATCACTAACCAGAGCATTGCCGACGCTCTGGCCATGGATTCCTGGGTTTTTAAACTCCTAACATCACTGTCAATATAGTGAAAGTGACATCAAGGGCTTTCCCAAGTCAGGAGTTCCCGGCCAGTGAGTGCTTGCGATGCTCTGGCCGGGGACTCCAGTGTTTAAAGCCAAATATGGATATTTAAAGCCATATATGCACAGTAAAGTGAGAGGCTTTCTCTACAAGCGTAATTCCCGGCCACAGCGCTGCCAACGCTCCGACTTGGAATTCTCACATTACAAAGCCCCTAATGTCACTGTCTATGTACAGACAGTAACATCAAGGGATCCTCCAGGAGCAGAATCCATATATGGACAGTGACGTCAGGGGCTCCCTCCAGGAGTGGAATCCCCAGCCAGTGCAATGCCAGTGTTCTGGCCTAGGATTTTGGCATCTTAAAGCTCCTAACGTCAGTGTCCATTTATGGACAGTGTTGTCAGGGGCTTCTCTAGGAGCAGAATCCCCAGTCAGAGCGTTGCTAACGTCAGGGGCTTTCCGAGCCTAGTGCTTAAAGTAACGCTGTGCCCGGGGAGTTCAGGTGATATATCACACTCTATGCCTATACAGCCTTCCGTTGGAGGTATACGTAGAGACTTCTCCCATCGCATACCTCTGACGAAAATAAAAAATTGAATGTGAACATACTCCAAGAAGCCCAAAGCTCTGAATAAATATGGCGCAACTTGGGTTTTCAGTGCTGCACAAACTGACATCTACACCAGTTAGCATAGATATCAGCTATAATATCCGCAGGTGTAAATTAAATATGTCATGCAGGAGATCTGCTCTCCCGCTGGTCCCGACTTACTAGCTGAAAAGACGCGAAAACAGCATAATGTCTCAAAAAGCTAAAATTTTTACTCAAAACGGGCATGCGCCAAAATTTCCCATTACATTACTTTACAATATCATGTATTATAAAGACATTTACTTTTGAGCTACTTTGACTAAATCGTTAGCAAATGGAAAAAAAAAAACACCAAGGAAAAAAATGTAATTAAAAAACTACGGCCTCCTCCATTTCCCCTCTAGCCGTCCTTTCCATCTCCAAAATGGTGTGTTTTCTGCCATTTTAGGTAGAAAAATTTCTATTTGCTCACCATTTAGGCAAAGTAGCAGGAGGGTATATTATGCAGCTTCTCAAACTCTACCTTGAAGAGCTGTGTGGTTTGTATTTTAATAGTAACTTTTTAATCTAAATGTACTCTGCCTGACTTGGTATTTATTTGTTCAGAGTTTCAAGCTCACATTGACTTGGTCCTCCCCTATAGGACCTCTCTATCTGTTGAACTAAGTATCATTACTAAAACTTATCTGAATCTGATTCTTAAACATCTAGTTACTACTTCTGATCATACAGTACAGTCAGCCAAGCATACCAAGTTACCAAGTTCAATCACACAATATTAAAATGAGTAAGGAGCATGGATACATATCAGCATTAGATACACATGGGTAGAACTTATCATTGTCAAACCTTGTTCTTAAAGCTTAAAAAAATGGTTTAAATTTATTAAAGATCATATCCGACTACTACCATAACAATTGACAGACATCAGGGGCTCCTTCCAGGAGAGTAATCACTAACCAGAGCATTGCCGACGCTCTGGCCATGGATTCCTGGGTTTTTAAACTCCTAACATCATTGTCCATATAGTGAAAGTGACATCAAGGGCTTTCCCAAGTCAGGAGTTCCCGGCCAGTGAGTGCTTGCGATGCTCTGGCCGGGGACTCCAGAGTTTAAAGCCAAATATGGATATTTAAAGCCATATATGCACAGTAAAGTGAGAGGCTTTCTCTACAAGCGTAATTCCCGGCCACAGCGCTGCCAACGCTCCGACTTGGAATTCTCACATTACAAAGCCCCTAATGTCACTGTCTATGTACAGACAGTAACATCAAGGGATCCTCCAGGAGCAGAATCCATATATGGACAGTGACGTCAGGGGCTCCCTCCAGGAGTGGAATCCCCAGCCAGTGCAATGCCAGTGTTCTGGCCTAGGATTTTGGCATCTTAAAGCTCCTAACATCAGTGTCCATTTATGGACAGTGTTGTCAGGGGCTTCCCTAGGATCAGAATCCCCAGTCAGAGCGTTGCTAACGTCAGGGGCTTTCCGAGCCTAGTGCTTAAAGTAACGCTGTGCCCGGGGAGTTCAGGTGATATATCACACTCTATGCCTATACAGCCTTCCGTTGGAGGTATACGTAGAGATTTC
Organism: Rhinoderma darwinii; assembly: GCF_050947455.1. NCBI lineage: Eukaryota > Metazoa > Chordata > Amphibia > Anura > Rhinodermatidae > Rhinoderma > Rhinoderma darwinii. The sequence goes on along the minus strand of NW_027464287.1, from coordinate 108,248 downwards.
TCCCAACGCAAACCTCTGACGAAAAGAAAAAATTGAATGTGAACATACTCCAAGAAGCCCAAAGCTCTGAATAAATATGGCGCAACTTGGGTTGTCAGTGCTGCACAAACTGACATCTACACCAGTTAGTATAGATGTCAGCTATAATATCCGCAGGTGTAAATTAAATATGTCATGCAGGAGATCTGCTCTCCCGCTGGTCCCGACTTACTAGCTGAAAAGACGTGAAAACAGCATAATGTCTCAAAAAGCTAACATTTTTACTCAAAACTAACATGCGCCAAAATTTCCCATTACATTACTTTACAATATCATGTATTATAAAGACATTTACTTTTGAGCTACTTTGACTAAATCGTTAGCAAATGGAAAAAAAAAAACACCAAGGAAAAAAATGTAATTAAAAAACTACGGCCTCCTCCATTTCCCCTCTAGCCGTCCTTTCCATCTCCAAAATGGTGTGTTTTCTGCCATTTTAGGTAGAAAAATTTCTATTTGCTCACCATTTAGGCAAAGTAGCAGGAGGGTATATTATGCAGCTTCTCAAACTCTACCTTGAAGAGCTGTGTGGTTTGTATTTTAATAGTAACTTTTTAATCTAAATTTACTTTTTACTCTGCCTGACTTGGTATTTATTTGTTCAGAGTTTCAAGCTCACATTGACTTGGTCCTCCCCTATAGGACCTCTCTATCTGTTGAACTAAGTATCATTACTAAAACTTATCTGAATCTGATTCTTAAACATCTAGTTACTACTTCTGATCATACAGTACAGTCAGCCAAGCATACCAAGTTACCAAGTTCAATCACACAATATTAAAATGAGTAAGGAGCATGGATACATATCAGCATTAGATACACATGGGTAGAACTTATCATTGTCAAACCTTGTACTTAAAGCTTAAAAAAATGGTTTAAATTTATTAAAGATCATATCCGACTACTACCATAACAATTGACAGACATCAGGGGCTCCTTCCAGGAGAGTAATCACTAACCAGAGCATTGCCGACGCTCTGGCCATGGATTCCTGGGTTTTTAAACTCCTAACATCACTGTCAATATAGTGAAAGTGACATCAAGGGCTTTCCCAAGTCAGGAGTTCCCGGCCAGTGAGTGCTTGCGATGCTCTGGCCGGGGACTCCAGTGTTTAAAGCCAAATATGGATATTTAAAGCCATATATGCACAGTAAAGTGAGAGTCTTTCTCTACAAGCGTAATTCCCGGCCACAGCGCTGCCAACGCTCCGACTTGGAATTCTCACATTACAAAGCCCCTAATGTCACTGTCTATGTACAGACAGTAACATCAAGGGATCCTCCAGGAGCAGAATCCATATATGGACAGTGACGTCAGGGGCTCCCTCCAGGAGTGGAATCCCCAGCCAGTGCAATGCCAGTGTTCTGGCCTAGGATTTTGGCATCTTAAAGCTCCTAACGTCAGTGTCCATTTATGGACAGTGTTGTCAGGGGCTTCTCTAGGAGCAGAATCCCCAGTCAGAGCGTTGCTAACGTCAGGGGCTTTCCGAGCCTAGTGCTTAAAGTAACGCTGTGCCCGGGGAGTTCAGGTGATATATCCCACTCTATGCCTATACAGCCTTCCGTTGGAGGTATACGTAGAGACTTCTCCCAACGCATACCTCTGACGAAAATAAAAAATTTAATGTGAACATACTCCAAGAAGCCCAAAGCTCTGAATAAATATGGCACAACTTGGGTTGTCAGTGCTGCACAAACTGACATCTACACCAGTTAGCATAGATGTCAGCTATAATATCCACAGGTGTAAATTAAATATGTCATGCAGGAGATCTGCTCTCCCGCTGGTCCCGACTTACTAGCTGAAAAGACGTGAAAACAGCATAATGTCTCAAAAAGCTAAAATTTTTACTCAAAACGGGCATGCGCCAAAATTTCCCATTACATTACTTTACAATATCATGTATTATAAAGACATATACTTTTGAGCTACTTTGACTAAATCGTTAGCAAATGGAAAAGAAAAAACACCAAGGAAAAAAAGTAATTAAAAAACTACGGCCTCCTCCATTTCCCCTCTAGCCGTCCTTTCCATCTCCAAAATGGTGTGTTTTCTGCCATTTTAGGTAGAAAAATTTCTATTTGCTCACCATTTAGGCAAAGTAGCAGGAGGGTATATTATGCAGCTTCTCAAACTCTACCTTGAAGAGCTGTGTGGTTTGTATTTTAATAGTAACTTTTTAATCTAAATGTACTTTTTACTCTGCCTGACTTGGTATTTATTTGTTCAGAGTTTCAAGCTCACATTGACTTGGTCCTCCCCTATAGGACCTCTCTATCTGTTGAACTAAGTATCATTACTAAAACTTATCTGAATCTGATTCTTAAACATCTAGTTACTACTTCTGATCTTACAGTACAGTCAGCCAAGCATACCAAGTTACCAAGTTCAATCACACAATATTAAAATGAGTAAGGAGCATGGATACATATCAGCATTAGATACACATGGGTAGGGGGCGTGGCAAGCAGCGAGACCGGACGGACTCACTCACAGGGAGCTCCTGATCAGCGAGCCTCATACCGGGTAATCCGGACCTCTTCCACTGCAAACAGGGGGCCCCGATCAATGTCACGGTCCTCCTCGCCCCTCGCTGATCACTTTGACGCCGGTCTCAGCCGCCTCGGCCGACTTCTGGTTTTGCGGCCTGCTGGCGGGACCGAAGCCGCGGCCTCGATTTGTACAGCAGGCGCGGCCCAGAACGGTGCGGGCCTGACAAGTGACCGGAGACCTGAAGAGTGCAGGGCTACTTCCTGGTCCCCGCCTCCGGCACTCAGCCGCATAAGAGCACGTCCCAGAGGATCGGGGAACTCCACTGAGAAGACTGGGGCCGCCAGTTTAGTCTCCTCTCAGCCTGGACGTCTTTAGGGGTCGGTGAGTAGCCTCAGGGAGGCAACTGATTGTGCACACTCCAGCTGCAACATACACAGCACCAGCCTCACCCCCAACCTCACCTTACCTCACCCAAGCCCCATCCTCACCTTTTATAACTCCAGCTACACCAGCCTCCGCCTGGAAATTGAAGTCCGCCAATTGAATTAAAAAAAAAAGCAAAGCAGGTTTCCTCCAATTAAAGGGCCCTCGACCCAATTTTTTTTCAGGTGCTGGTCCGTCGATCAGTACCGACTGTACCTGCCGGAACTCGCTTAGACCTGACCCCCTCTGCAGAGCCAGAGGGGTATCAAGGGACAGCTCAACTTCTCCGGTGTCAAGCTAAGATTACCGCAGCGATACCAATCGCTTCTTCTACACGCACTTCAAGACCACCGACGAATATGTTATATACTTACAACAGTGGTGAGCTTAAATAGAGAAAATTCTTCCGCTACGATATCTTCTTAGTTAATATGGGTAAAATCGGTCCGAAACAAACAGCTACGGTTTCGGGCCCACATCCGCAAACTCCACAAGCAGAGATGGACAAATTTGTAAAAAAACAAGGGGGGAAGTCGAGTCACTCCAAGTCAATCTCACCCTTAAAAGCTACGCAAAAACGGGGAGAACCCGAGCTGGAGCAAATGAGTGAAGACGACCAAAATATAGAGGATAAGGAACTTCCAGTCTCAAGATCCTTTATGAAGCGAATTTTAGCTAAAGCACTTGAACCACTTGCCAACGATCTTTCTGAAATCAAACAAGAGCTCTTACAAGTGGGTAATAGAGTCGATGCACTGGAAAAGACGCAAACGACCTTGCTTTCCTCCTCTTCTGATCTCACAACCTGTCTACAGTCACAAGAAGGACGCATTAATAAAATGTATTCCATACTAGAAGACCATGAAAACAGGGATAGGAGAAACAACCTGCGCATCAAGGGACTGCCTGAGTAAATTGCCAACGAAGATATTCTTACCGCTCTGACCGAGACGTTCCGGAAATTCCTAGACCCTGAAGATTACCCAAACCTAGTTATTGAGAGGGCTCACAGGTCACTCCGACCAAAGCCATCCCCCTCAGATCCCCCGAGGGATATTATTTGCAGAATATTGGATTACAGAATTAAAGATCGCATCATACAGAAAAGCCGACTCTCAACAAACATACTCTATGGAGAGGCCCAAATTGCTATTTTCCAGGACTTGGCTTCCACCACTTTATACAAACGTAGGCTCCTGAAACCCTTTACGTCTACATTGAGACAGAGGCAGATCCCATTTCGTTGGCTCTTCCCGTTTGGTCTCTCCTTCTCTGTTAATGGAAAGAGATTCACAGCTAGATCCTCGTCAGACATCAGAAATATCTGCTCTGAACTTGACATATCTCTGGAGGCTTATCCCGACCTAGAAATGGTGCATGACGCTGCTCGTCTTCAACATATCCCTCAACTACCTCAATGGGAAACAGTTCAGGCACCCGAAGGTCAAAGGGCAAGACGGCGATCCCACAAAGCTCCAAGGTCCCCTTCATTGTCGGACCCTTCTTGAATATAAAGTATTTATTGTCTTATGCTCCAATCAACGGATTACACCCAGAGGTATCCTTTCAAAGGACTGTACCGAGTGTGAACGGAGACTAGTTTTTTATGTGGTTATTTTGCATAGCTAGTCTTAATTGAATCTGAGATTTAGCCAAATCTGTGTTTTTCTTTTGTTTTTTTGCATTTATTACCGGTTTTCTGGAATACATATATGTGATACTATATAGAGACGTCTACTCGATGCAACTCATACCTGCTTTGCTTACGCAATATTGATGTCGACTAAGTTACATTTTGTTTCTTCTATTAGGGTTTATATATGTAGGGGGATTTATATCCACAGTCAGAAGATTACTCACCTCATATATAAGATATATCTACTTCGACCAATTCGAGAGCCTCAAAAAGCCCTAGGTACACTCAGTTCATTCTGTTCACCCAAGTGCCTATACCTGATTAAATACCACCATTCTGTTAACATTCACCTAACATTTTCTCTATTGCTCTTCTACGTCAAATGACGATTGTTCACTTGCATAATCTGTTCATGGTGACACGATTCACCGATGATGCATTTACAGTACTGATACAAGATACCCTAGTTATAGCTATGTTACTTATTCCCCTGTCCCATTTTCTAGGACACATCCCCGAGAGAGACCCCGCTCTTTACGGATCAAATTTGCAACGTCACTATGACTGACTCACATACAACATGGTCAATATTTTCTTATAACGTCAGAGGCCTAAACTCTCCGGTCAAACGATCACAAATCCTTCAATATCTTAAAAACACAAAAGCAGACATTATATTGTTTCAGGAAACCCATCTACGAGCCCAAAAATTGCCATCTTTTCATAAATCATATTACAATACATGGTTTCACTCGCATTCCCCGTTCAAAAATTCATGTGGAGTTGCAATAGCCCTTGCTAAACATGTACCCTTTGTCTTACAAGATTCACTCTCTGACAGCGAAGGCAGATATATATTCATAAAGGGTCTCTTAGCGGGATCCTTAGTTACGTTGGGTAATCTATATGTAACTAATATCAATCAGGCGTCATGGATCCCATCCGCACTTGACACAGTTAGGCCCTTTATGGAAGGTATATGTCTGGCGGGGGTAGACTTAAACGTGGCTCTGGAGCCGGACCTCGATTCTTCTACAAAGAAATCCTCGCTTTCACGCAGAGCCCTTTCGTGAATTAAAAAATCACTGCAATCCTTCCCCTTAATCGATACCTGGCGATATATGCACCCAAATGCGATTGATTATACGCAATTCTCATCTCCGCACAATTCGTATCATAGACTAGACTACCTCTTTCTTCCTCTTTCGTTATTGCCTAACATTGTGGAAGTATGAATTCTGACCGATATACACTCCGATCACTCTCCCCTACTGCTCCGAGCCTCGCTGACTCACAGACCGGCTGGACAAAAGGCATGGTCCCTGAACGAAAGTTTACTCAACTCAGAAACAAATAAGAAACGTGTTGCCTCGGCTATACTATCTTATTTCCAAATCAATACTATAGAGCAATGTCCTATGCCGGTGATCTGGGAGGCCCACAAGGCAGTGATTAGAGGTGAATTCATTTCTATTGGCTCGTATCAAAATAGCAGTAGAAGACGGAAACTTTCGGCGTTATATGAGGAAATCTCTCAGCTGGAGAGGCAACACAAAAATGTACAAACACTAGATGTCCTCGCCTCGCTCACGGTCAAAAGACAGGCCCTAAAAGATTTACTCAATAAGCAGTCTGCCAAATTCTATTCTAATTGGAAAAATCAAATATTCATACGCGGAGATAAAGTCTCCAAACTCATGATTTCGTTGATAAAGAAGAGGAAATCCAGGTCTTATATTCACTCCCTGAAATTGCCTAATGGTTTGAAAACTAGCGACACTGATCTGATTTCAGAGGCTTTTGTAAATTATTACTCCTCCCTCTATCAAATTCGATCTCAAGAGACTGATGGAGAGCGGAGCAGTAGGAAACAAATCATTAACTCATTTCTTGCGTCCCTAACTTTGCCCCAACTTTCCCCTACACAACAAGCCACTCTGCAGAAATCGGTCACGGAGTCTGAGCTCCAGTCTATCCTGTCGAAGTGCCCTTCGGGAAAAAGTCCAGGACCAGACGGACTTCCCATACATTACTATAAAGTATTTCAGAAAGAACTACTACCTCATCTCCTTGGTTTGTGTAACTCTATACTACAAGGTTCTAGCTTTCCTAGACAGACTCTAGAAGCGCATATTACCCTGATTCACAAAGACGGTAAGGACCCTGACTTATGTAGTAACTACAAACCTATCTCACTTTTAAATACTGACCTAAAAATATTCGCAAAACTCTTAGCCAATCGATTAAGTCCGATACTACCGGACTTGATTGCTCCGGAACAAGTGGGATTCGTTTCCGGCAGAGAAGGGAAAGATAACTCTCTACGACTATTGCATTTACTACAGTTAGCTAAGGAGAAGAACAGATCTATGACATTCCTGAGCACTGATGCAGAGAAGGCCTTCGACAGGGTAGACTGGACCTTTATGGAAGAAACCTTAGACCGATTTGGAATTCCTAAAATTTTCACCCAAGCTATACTACAAATGTATATCACCCCAACAGCTAAACTCCGTATTAACGGAACCCTCTCATCTAGCTTTCAAATCCTAAATGGAACTAGACAAGGCTGCCCGCTATCACCACTTCTGTTTGTCCTTGTGATGGAGTCATTAATCCAAACTATCAGACAACACCCAGATATAAAAGGTATCACAACTCAATCAACACATCACAAGACAGCAGTATTTGCAGATGATTTACTCATAATCATGTCTGACCCGATTTCAGAAATACCGGCAGTCCTCGAAATTTTTTCTAAATTTAGTGCTCTGTCCAATTTCAAAATCAACGCAGAAAAATCCGAAGCCTTAGGGATCAATGTTTCTAACTCTACGACACGATTACTAGAATCCCGATATCCAATTAAGTGGCCTCCAAAATGCATTACCTACTTGGGAGTCAAATTGTGTAAACATTGGCCTGACAACTTCGCCTTAAACTATCTCCCTCTCTTGGCCGGCACTAAAGTCATTATAGAATCCTGGTTAGCTCCCTTTATTTCCTGGATGGGCAGGAAAAACTTGATTAAAGGGTTAATCCTCCCCAAATTTAACTACCTATTCCAAATGTTACCTATTCACATTCCACAATCTTACTTCACGAAACTTCGCTCAATGATATTTCAATATATTTGGAATGGCAGGCACCCCAAAATTAGTGCAGAGACGCTTTCACTGCCTAAATCCCTGGGAGGAATTGGGGCTCCTGATTTGAAGAACTATTACCACACGGCTTCGATATCCAGGACTGTAGACTGGTTTCGGAAACCGGAGAATAAATTATGGGTCTCAATTGAGGAACTCCTAGCCCCTGTTCCTCAGAGCATTGCTACTTGCACACCCAGACAGCATAACAAACCTTTCATTTAAAAATGCTCTGACCAAGTTAACAATAAAATCACTCTCTCTCTCTTTAGGGACCTACTGGTTCCCACACCATCCCCACTGACACGTATCTCAGACTTGGTGGATTTATACCAAGAGGGTTTGGGAAGTCACACTAGTAACCCTTCGGTCAGATTGACTGATACTCTAGACTCCATACTAGCTGATGGGATGATCATATCCTTACAGACTTGGACCGAAAATCCAAACCTTCCGAATCTCCATTTAATGCACTATATGTCCCTAAAACAAGCAAACCTACCATACCTCACAGCAGGTTCCTTGGAAAGACCCTTGACTATCTTTGAATCCTTCCTCGGACAAGTAAAAAACCCACGGAAATGTGTTTCTCAGATTTATAAATTGTTAATTAATAGGAACGTCAATTTCAAAAGATCATATATCGCACTCTGGGAAAAGGATCTCTCCATTACCTTAAATAAAAAAGATACAAATATCCTTTACAGGAATTCCCATGGTCCCTCCCAGTGTATTAAAACACAAGAAAACTCTTATAAGTTAGTGTCACGATGGTATACCACACCGGATAAAACACATCTCTGGTACCCTTCCATCCCAGACACATGTTAGAGATGTTTGGGGGAAACCGGATCTTACATCCATATCTGGTGGTCATGCGCTAAGATCCAACGTTATTGGATACCTGTATTAGATCTTATAGCAAGAATCTGTGACATCTCAATCCAAATACCCCCAGCTACCATCTTTCTTAACCTTCCATTGGCAAAAATAAGTAAATCCACAAACACTCTCGTTAAACACCTCTTATCGGGGGCCAAACTTCTCATCCCCCCAAACTGGAGATCGATGCAAGTCCACACGCTCTCTCAATGGATAACCAAGGTAGAGCAAATTTACTATATAGAAGAAATAGAAGCACTCTCTAACCGCTCATATACTAAATTTATAGAGATCTGGAGACCCTGGACAATATTCCGCTCCTCAGATCAGTTCTTGGACGTAGCCTTGAATACACAATAGCCAGATCCGATGGGTCACCTTGTTGGATTTGTTAGTTTGCGACTAAGTTGTATAACTGTAACCGATATTTCTTGTCTTAGAAAAAATTATCTTGTAAATCTCTCTCAACCCCTTCCCCTCCTACTCCCTCTCGTTCATTTTTCCCCCTACCCTCCCCCCATTTGGCCCCTTTACAACCGAGTACTATTATTATACTCTTATAATGTATTGTTCCAAATTTGTATCTTAACCTGAATGTTACGGCATAGCTGCGTATGCAATGTTACACTGTATAAATTGACACTTATCATTTGCTTGATTGTACCTTCATATGCTGTTAAATCAACCTTTTGCTATTCAGTTGTATGATTCACTTTTGTTTAAAACAATAAAAAGAAAATTGAAAAGAAAAGATACACATGGGTAGAACTTATCATTGTCAAACCTTGTTCTTAAAGCTTAAAAAAATGGTTTAAATTTATTAAAGATCATATCCGACTACTACCATAACAATTGACAGACATCAGGGGCTCCTTCCAGGAGAGTAATCACTAACCAGAGCATTGCCGACGCTCTGGCCATGGATTCCTGGGTTTTTAAACTCCTAACATCACTGTCCATATAGTGAAAGTGACATCAAGGGCTTTCCCAAGTCAGGAGTTCCCGGCCAGTGAGTGCTTGCGATGCTCTGGCCGGGGACTCCAGAGTTTAAGCCAAATATGGATATTTAAAGCCATATATGCACAGTAAAGTGAGAGGCTTTCTCTACAAGCGTAATTCCCGGCCACAGCGCTGCCAACGCTCCGACTTGGAATTCTCACATTACAAAGCCCCTAATGTCACTGTCTATGTACAGACAGTAACATCAAGGGATCCTCCAGGAGCAAGCAGAATCCATATATGGACAGTGACGTCAGGGGCTCCCTCCAGGTGTGGAATCCCCAGCCAGTGCAATGCCAGTGTTCTGGCCTAGGATTTTGGCATCTTAAAGCTCCTAACGTTAGTGTCCATTTATGGACAGTGTTGTCAGGGGCTTCCCTAGGTGCAGAATCCCCAGTCAGAGCGTTGCTAATGTCAGGGGCATTCCGAGGCTAGTGCTTAAAGTAACGCTGTGCCCGGGGAGTTCAGGTGATATATCCCACTCTATGCCTATACAGCCTTCCGTTGGAGGTATACGTAGAGACTTCTCCCAACGCATACCTCTGACGAAAAGAAAAAATTGAATGCGAACATACTCCAAGAAGCCCACAGCTCTGAATAAATATGGTGCAACTTGGATTGTCAGTGCTGCACAAACTGACATCTACACCAGTTAGCATAGATGTCAGCTATAATATCCGCAGGTGTAAATTAAATATGTCACGCAGGAGATCTGCTCTCCCGCTGGTCCCGACTTACTAGCTGAAAAGACGCGAAAACAGCATAATGTCTCAAAAAGCTAAAATTTTTACTCAAAACGGGCATGCGCCAAAATTTCCCATTACATTACTTTACAATATCATGTATTATAAAGACATTTACTTTTGAGCTACTTTGACTAAATCGTTAGAAAATAGAAAAAAAAAACACCAAGGAAAAAGATGTAATTAAAAAACTACGGCCTCCTCCATTTCCCCTCTAGCCGTCATTTCCATCTCCAAAATGGTGTGTTTTCTGCCATTTTAGGTAGAAAAATTTCTATTTGCTCACCATTTAGGCAAAGTAGCAGGAGGGTATATTATGCAGCTTCTCAAACTCTACCTTGAAGAGCTGTGTGGTTTGTATTTTAATAGTAACTTTTTAATCTAAATTTACTTTTTACTCTGCCTGGCTTGGTATTTATTTACTCAAAGTTTCAAGCTCACATTGACTTGGTCCTCCCCTATAGGACCTCTCTATCTGTTGAACTAAGTATCATTACTAAAACTTATCTGAATCTGATTCTTAAACATCTAGTTACTACTTCTGATCATACAGTACAGTCAGCCAAGCATACCAAGTTACGAAGTTCAATCACACAATATTAAAATGAGTAAGGAGCATGGATACATATCAGCATTAGATACACATGGGTAGAACTTATCATTGTCAAACCTTGTTCTTAAAGCTTAAAAAAATGGTTTCAATTTATTAAAGATCATATCCGACTACTACCATAACAATTGACAGACATCAGGGGCTCCTTCCAGGAGAGTAATCACTAACCAGAGCATTGCCGACGCTCTGGCCATGGATTCCTGGGTTTTTAAACTCCTAACATCACGGTCCATATAGTGAAAGTGACATCAAGGGCTTTCCCAAGTCAGGAGTTCCCGGCCAGTGAGTGCTTGCGATGCTCTGGCCGGGGACTCCAGAGTTTAAAGCCAAATATGGATATTTAAAGCCATATATGCACAGTAAAGTGAGAGGCTTTCTCTACAAGCGTAATTCCCGGCCACAGCGCTGCCAACGCTCCGACTTGGAATTCTCACATTACAAAGCCCCTAATGTCATTGTCTATGTACAGACAGTAACATCAAGGGATCCTCCAGGAGCAGAATCCATATATGGACAGTGACGTCAGGGGCTCCCACCAGGAGTGGAATCCCCAGCCAGTGCAATGCCAGTGTTCTGGCCTAGGATTTTGGCATCTTAAAGCTCCTAACGTCAGTGTCCATTTATGGACAGTGTTGTCAGGGGCTTCCCTAGGAGCAGAATCCCCAGTCAGAGCGTTGCTAACGTCAGGGGCTTTCCGAGCCTAGTGCTTAAAGTAACGCTGTGCCCGGGGAGTTCAGGTGATATATCCCACTCTATGCCTATACAGCCTTCCGTTGGAGGTATACGTAGAGACTTCTCCCAACGCATACCTCTGACGAAAAGAAAAAAATTGAATGTGAACATACTCCAAGAAGCCCACAGCTCTGAATAAATATGGCGCAACTTGGGTTGTCAGTGCTGCACAAACTGACATCTACACCAGTTAGCATAGATGTCAGCCATAATATCCGCAGGTGTAAATTAAATATGTCATGCAGGAGATCTGCTCTCCCGCTGGTCCCGACTTACTAGCTGAAAAGACGCGAAAACAGCATAATGTCTCAAAAAGCTAAAATTTTTACTCAAAACGGGCATGCGCCAAAATTTCCCATTACATTACTTTACAATATCATGTATTATAAAGACATTTACTTTTGAGCTACTTTGACTAAATCGTTTGCAAATGGAAAAAAAAAAACACCAAGGAAAAAAATGTAATTAAAAATCTACGGCCTCCTCCATTTCCCCTCTAGCCGTCCTTTCCATCTCCAAAATGGTGTGTTTTCTGCCATTTTAAGTAGAAAAATTTCTATATGCTCACCATTTAGGCAAAGTAGCAGGAGGGTATATTATGCAGCTTCTCAAACTCTACCTTGAAGAGCTGTGTGGTTTGTATTTTAATAGTAACTTTTTAATCTAAATTAAATTTTTCCTCTGCCTGGCTTGGTATTTATTTGTTCAGAGTTTCGAGCTCACATTGACTTGGTCCTCCCCTATAGGACCTCTCTATCTGTTAAACTAAGTATCATTACTAAAACTTATCTGAATCTGATTCTTAAACATCTAGTTACTACTTCTGATCATACAGTACAGTCAGCCAAGCATAGCAAGTTACCAAGATCAATCACACAATATTAAAATGAGTAAGGAGCATGGATACATATCAGCATTAGATACACATGGGTAGAACTTATCATTGTCAAACCTTGTTCTTAAAGCTTAAAAAAATGGTTTAAATTTATTAAAGATCATATCCGACTACTACCATAACAATTCACAGACATCAGGGGCTCCTTCCAGGAGAGTAATCACTAACCAGAGCATTGCCGACGCTCTGGCCATGGATTCCTGGGTTTTTAAACTCCTAACATCACTGTCCATATAGTGAAAGTGACATCAAGGGCTTTCCCAAGTCAGGAGTTCCGGCCAGTGAGTGCTTGCGATGCTCTGGCCGGGGACTCCAGAGTTTAAAGCCAAATATGGATATTTAAAGCCATATATGCACAGTAAAGTGAGAGGCTTTCTCTACAAGCGTAATTCCCGGCCACAGCGCTGCCAACGCTCCGACTTGGAATTCTCACATTACAAAGCCCCTAATGTCACTGTCTATGTACAGACAGTAACATCAAGGGATCCTCCAGGAGCAGAATCCATATATGGACAGTGACGTCAGGGGCACCCTCCAGGAGTGGAATCCCCAGCCAGTGCAATGCCAGTGTTCTGGCCTAGGATTTTGGCATCTTAAAGCTCCTAACGTCAGTGTCCATTTATGGACAGTCTTGTCAGGGGCTTCCCTAGGAGCAGAATCCCCAGTCAGAGCGTTGCTAACGTCAGGGGCTTTCCGAGCCTAGTGCTTAAAGTAACGCTGTGCCCGGGGAGTTCAGGTGATATATCCCACTCTATGCCTATACAGCCTTCCGTTGGAGGTATACGTAGAGACTTCTCCCAACGCATACCTCTGACGAAAAGAAAAAATTTAATGTGAACATACTCCAAGAAGCCCACAGCTCTGATAAATATGGCGCAACTTGGGTTGTCAGTGCTGCACAAACTGACATCTACACCAGTTAGCATAGATGTCAGCTATAATATCCGCAGGTGTAAATTTAATATGTCATGCAGGAGATCTGCTCTCCCGCTGGTCCCGACTTACTAGCTGAAAAGACGCAAAAACAGCATATGGTCTCAAAAAGCTAAAATTTTTACTCAAAACGGGCATGCGCCAAAATTTCCCATTACATTACTTTACAATATCATGTATTATAAAGACATTTACTTTTGAGCTACTTTGACTAAATCGTTAGCAAATGGAAAAAAAAAAAAACACCAAGGAAAAAAATGTAATTAAAAAACTACGGCCTCCTCCATTTCCCCTCTAGCCGTCCTTTCCTTCTCCAAAATGGTGTGTTTTCTGCCATTTTAGGTAGAAAAATTTCTATTTGCTCACCATTTAGGCAAAGTAGCAATAGGGTATATTATGCAGCTGCTCAAACTCTACCTTGAAGAGCTGTGTGGTTTGTATTTTAATAGTAACTTTTTAATCTAAATTTACTTTTTACTCTGCCTGACTTGGTATTTATTTGTTCAGAGTTTCAAGCTCACATTGACTTGGTCCTCCCCTATAGGACCTCTCTATCTGTTGAACTAAGTATCATTACTAAAACTTATCTGAATCTGATTCTTAAACATCGAGTTACTACTTCTGATCATACAGTACAGTCAGCCAAGCATACCAAGTTACCAAGTTCAATCACACAATATTAAAATGAGTAAGGAGCATGGATACATATCAGCATTAGATACACATGGGTAGAACTTATCATTGTCAAACCTTGTTCTTAAAGCTTAAAAAAATGGTTTAAATTTATTAAAGATCATATCCGACTACTACCATAACAATTGACAGACATCAGAGGCTCCTTCCAGGAGAGTAATCACTAACCAGAGCATTGCCGACGCTCTGGCCATGGATTCCTGGGTTTTTAAACTCCTAACATCACTGTCCATATAGTGAAAGTGACATCAAGGGCTTTCCCAAGTCAGGAGTTCCCGGCCAGTGAGTGCTTGTGATGCTCTGGTTGGGGACTCCAGAGTTTAAAGCCAAATATGGATATTTAAAGCCATATATGCACAGTAAAGTGAGAGGCTTTCTCTACAAGCGTAATTCCCGGCCACAGCGCTGCCAACGCTAAGACTTGGAATTCTCACATTACAAAGCCCCTAATGTCATTGTCTATGTACAGACAGTAACATCAAGGGATCCTCCAGGAGCAGAATCCATATATGGACAGTGACGTCAGGGGCTCCCTCCAGGAGTGGAATCCCCAGCCAGTGCAATGCCAGTGTTCTGGCCTAGGATTTTGGCATCTTAACGCTCCTAACGTCAGTGTCCATTTATGGACAGTCTTGTCAGGGGCTTCCCTAGGAGCAGAATCCCCAGTCAGAGCGTTGCTAACGTCAGGGGCTTTCCGAGCCTAGTGCTTAAAGTAACGCTGTGCCCGGGGAGTTCAGGTGATATATCCCACTCTATGCCTATACAGCCTTCCATTGAAGGTATACGTAGAGACTTCTCCCGACGCATACCTCTGACGAAAAGAAAAAATTGAATGTGAACATACTCCAAGAAGCCCACAGCTCTGAATAAATATGGCACAACTAGGGTTGTCAGTGCTCCACAAACTGACATCTACACCAGTTAGCATAGATGTCAGCTATAATATCCGCAGGTGTAAATTAAATATGTCATGCAGGAGATCTGCTCTCCCGCTGGTCCCGACTTACTAGCTGAAAAGACGCAAAAACAGCATATGGTCTCAAAAAGCTAAAATTTTTACTCAAAACGGGCATGCGCCAAAATTTCCCATTACATTACTTTACAATATCATGTATTATAAAGACATTTACTTTTGAGCTACTTTGACTAAATCGTTAGCAAATGGAAAAAAAAAAAAACACCAAGGAAAAAAATGTAATTAAAAAACTACGGCCTCCTCCATTTCCCCTCTAGCCGTCCTTTCCATCTCCAAAATGGTGTGTTTTCTGCCATTTTAGGTAGAAAAATTTCTATTTGCTCACCATTTAGGCAAAGTAGCAATAGGGTATATTATGCAGCTGCTCAAACTCTACCTTGAAGAGCTGTGTGGTTTGTATTTTAATAGTAACTTTTTAATCTAAATTTACTTTTTACTCTGCCTGACTTGGTATTTATTTGTTCAGAGTTTCAAGCTCACATTGACTTGGTCCTCCCCTATAGGACCTCTCTATCTGTTGAACTAAGTATCATTACTAAAACTTATCTGAATCTGATTCTTAAACATCTAGTTACTACTTCTGATCATACAGTACAGTCAGCCAAGCATACCAAGTTACCAAGTTCAATCACACAATATTAAAATGAGTAAGGAGCATGGATACATATCAGCATTAGATACACATGGGTAGAACTTATCATTGTCAAACCTTGTTCTTAAAGCTTAAAAAAATGGTTTAAATTTATTAAAGATCATATCCGACTACTACCATGACAATTGACAGACATCAGAGGCTCCTTCCAGGAGAGTAATCACTAACCAGAGCATTGCCGACGCTCTGGCCATGGATTCCTGGGTTTTTAAACTCCTAACATCACTGTCCATATAGTGAAAGTGACATCAAGGGCTTTCCCAAGTCAGGAGTTCCCGGCCAGTGAGTGCTTGTGATGCTCTGGCCGGGGACTCCAGAGTTTAAAGCCAAATATGGATATTTAAAGCCATATATGCACAGTAAAGTGAGAGGCTTTCTCTACAAGCGTAATTCCCGGCCACAGCGCTGCCAACGCTAAGACTTGGAATTCTCACATTACAAAGCCCCTAATGTCATTGTCTATGTACAGACAGTAACATCAAGGGATCCTCCAGGAGCAGAATCCATATATGGACAGTGACGTCAGGGGCTCCCTCCAGGAGTGTAATCCCCAGCCAGTGCAATGCCAGTGTTCTGGCCTAGGATTTTGGCATCTTAACGCTCCTAACGTCAGTGTCCATTTATGGACAGTCTTGTCAGGGGCTTCCCTAGGAGCAGAATCCCCAGTCAGAGCGTTGCTAACGTCAGGGGCTTTCCGAGCCTAGTGCTTAAAGTAACGCTGTGCCCGGGGAGTTCAGGTGATATATCCCACTCTATGCCTATACAGCCTTCCATTGAAGGTATACGTAGAGACTTCTCCCGACGCATACCTCTGACGAAAAGAAAAAATTGAATGTGAACATACTCCAAGAAGCCCACAGCTCTGAATAAATATGGCGCAACTAGGGTTGTCAGTGCTCCACAAACTGACATCTACACCAGTTAGCATAGATGTCAGCTATAATATCCGCAGGTGTAAATTAAATATGTCATGCAGGAGATCTGCTCTCCCGCTGGTCCCGACTTACTAGCTGAAAAGACGCAAAAACAGCATATGGTCTCAAAAAGCTAAAATTTTTACTCAAAACGGGCATGCGCCAAAATTTCCCATTACATTACTTTACAATATCATGTATTATAAAGACATTTACTTTTGAGCTACTTTGACTAAATCGTTAGCAAATGGAAAAAAAAAAAAACACCAAGGAAAAAAATGTAATTAAAAAACTACGGCCTCCTCCATTTCCCCTCTAGCCGTCCTTTCCATCTCCAAAATGGTGTGTTTTCTGCCATTTTAGAGAGAAAAATTTCTATTTGCTCACCATTTAGGCAAAGTAGCAATAGGTATATTATGCAGCTGCTCAAACTCTACCTTGAAGAGCTGTGTGGTTTGTATTTTAATAGTAACTTTTTAATCTAAATTTACTTTTTACTCTGCCTGACTTGGTATTTATTTGTTCAGAGTTTCAAGCTCACATTGACTTGGTCCTCCCCTATAGGACCTCTCTATCTGTTGAACTAAGTATCATTACTAAAACTTATCTGAATCTGATTCTTAAACATCTAGTTACTACTTCTGATCATACAGTACAGTCAGCCAAGCATACCAAGTTACCAAGTTCAATCACACAATATTAAAATGAGTAAGGAGCATGGATACATATCAGCATTAGATACACATGGGTAGAACTTATCATTGTCAAACCTTGTTCTTAAAGCTTAAAAAAATGGTTTAAATTTATTAAAGATCATATCCGACTACTACCATAACAATTGACAGACATCAGGGTCTCCTTCCAGGAGAGTAATCACTAACCAGAGCATTGCCGACGCTCTGGCCATGGATTCCTGGGTTTTTAAACTCCTAACATCACTGTCCATATAGTGAAAGTGACATCAAGGGCTTTCCCAAGTCAGGAGTTCCCGGCCAGTGAGTGCTTGCGATGCTCTGGCCGGGGACTCCAGAGTTTAAAGCCAAATATGGATATTTAAAGCCATATATGCACAGTAAAGTGAGAGGCTTTCTCTACAAGCGTAATTCCCGGCCACAGCGCTGCCAACGCTCCGACTTGGAATTCTCACATTACAAAGCCCCTAATGTCATTGTCTATGTACAGACAGTAACATCAAGGGATCCTCCAGGAGCAGAATCCATATATGGACAGTGACGTCAGGGGCTCCCTCCAGGAGTGGAATCCCCAGCCAGTGCAATGCCAGTGTTCTGGCCTAGGATTTTGGCATCTTAACCCCTTAAGGACGCAGCCTAGTTTGGGCCTTAAGGCTCAGAGCCCATTTTTCAAATCTGACATATTTCACTTTATGTGGTAATAACGTCGGAATGCTTAAACCTATCCAAGCGATTCTGAGATTGTTTTCTCGTGACACTTTGGGCTTCATGTTCGTGGTAAAATTTGGTCGATATATTCAGTCTTTATTTGTGAAAAATTGCAAAATTTAGAGAAAATTTACAAAAAATAGCATTTTTCAGAATTTAAATGCATCTGCTTGAAAAACAGACGGTTATACCACCCAAAATAGTTACTAGTTCACATTTCCCATATGTCTACTTTTGATTGGCATAGTTTTTTGAACATTCTTTTATTTTTCTTGGACGTTACAAGGCTTAGAACATAAACAGCAATTTCTCATATTCTTAAGAAAATTTCAAAAGCCTTTTTTTGAAGGTGCCAGTTCAGTTCTGAAGTGGATTTGAGGGGACTATGTGTTAGAAACCCCCATAAAACACCCCATTTTAAAAACTAGACCCCTCAAAGTATTCAAAACAGCATATAGAAAGTTTTTTAACCCTTCAGGCATTTCACAGGAATTAAAGCAAAGTGGAAATTAAATTTGCAAATTTCATTTTTTCTGCTGAATTTCAATTTTATTCAATTTTTTTTTAGTAACAGAGAAGGTTTTACCAGAGAAACACTACTAAATATGTATTGTCCAGATTCTGCAGTTTTTAGAAATGTCCCACATGTGGCCCTACTGCGCTCGTGGACTAAAACACAAGCCCTAGAAGCAAAGAAGCACCTAGTGCATTTTGAGGCCTCTTTTTTATTAGAATATATTTTAGGCAGCATGCCAGGTTTGAAGAGGCGTTGAGGTATCAAAACAATGGAAACCCACCAGAAGTGACCCCATTTTGGAAATTACACCCCTCAAGGAATTCATTTATGGTTTTTGTTATCATTTTGACCGCACAGTTTTTTCACAGCACCTATTTGAATTGGGCTGTGAAATGAAAAAAATGATATTTTTTCCAATAAAATGTCATTTTTGATCAAATTTTCTTATTTTCACAGGGAACAACATACCCCATTATGTTGCCCAATTTGTCCTTAGTGCGGCAATACCCCATTTGTGGTGATAAACTGCCGTTTGGGCCCATGGGAGGGCTCAGAAGGAAAGGAGCGCTATGTGTTTGTTGGAGTCCAGATTTTGCTGGATTGGTTTTCGGGTGCCATGTCGCATTTGCAGAGCCCCAGAGGTATCAAAGCAATGGAAACCCACCAGAAGTGACCCCATTTTGGAAACTACACCCCTCAAGGAATTCATTTATGGTTTTTGTTATCATTTTGACCGCACAGGTTTTTCACAGCACCTATTTGAATTGGGCTGTGAAATGAAAAAAATTATATTTTTTCCAATAAGATGTCATTTTTGATCAAAATTTCTTATTTTCACAGGGAACAACATACCCCATTTTGTTGCCCAATTTGTCCTTAGTGCGGCAATACCCCATTTGTGGTGATAAACTGCCGTTTGGGCCCATGGGAGGGCTCAGACGGAAAGGAGCGCTATGTGTTTGTTGGAGTCCAGATTTTGCTGGATTGGTTTTCGGGTGCCATGTTGCATTTGCAGAGCCCCAGAGGTATCAAAGCAATGGAAACCCACCAGAAGTGACCCCATTTTGGAAACTACACCCCTCAAGGAATTCATTTATGGTTTTTGTTATCATTTTGACCGCACAGTTTTTTCACAGCACCTATTTGAATTGGGCTGTGAAATGAAAAAAATGATATTTTTTCCAATAAGATGTCATTTTTGATCAAAATTTCTTATTTTCACAAGGAACAACATACCCCATTTTGTTGCCCAATTTGTCCTTAGTGCGGCAATACCCCATTTGTGGTGATAAACTGCCCTTTGGGCCCATGGGAGGGCTCAGAAGGAAAGGACCACCATTTGGCCTACTGGAGCTTTTCTGGTGCTAAGTCATGTGTGCAGAAGCCCCTGAGGTACCAGTACAGTTGAAACCCCCGAGAAGTGACCCCATTTTAAAAACTACACCCCTTAAGACATTCATCTAGAGGTGTAGTGAGCATTTTGACCCCACAGGTACTGTGTAAAAGATAATGCGCAGCAGATGGTGCAGTGTGAGATTTGCAATTTTATATATGTATATGCCATTTCAGTGTCCAATATAGTGTGCCCAGCATGCGCCACCGGAGATATACACCCCTTAAATTGTAATGTGGGTTCTCCTGGGTACGACAATACCCTACATGTGGCTGTTATCAGCTGCCTGGGCATACGGCAGAGCTCAGAAGGGAAAGATGAGGGGGGTAAGCTGTGCGGAGTGCATCAGGGTAAATTGAAAATCAAGGGATGTATGATACATTTTAAAACAATCTTTTATACAGAGCCCTGGTTTTTCGGGACACGTGTCACATTGGTATATTGTGTTCTTCCTTATCCCCCTCTTATAGCAGACTCTGCACCTCTTTTGACTCTTTCCCTTTCCACCGGTTTGGGGACCTTCTCCTGGAAAGTGTTGCCCTGGTACGATGCGCCCCCCCTTCCTGGTCCCTAAAGATTAGATCTTGAAATTCCAGGAAAGTTCCCCTCTGGCCTGCACATCGACGTAGCACATACGCATTGTACAAAGCCATCTGTATGATGTGCCCGGCCAGCTTCTTATACCTCACCGCATGGCGCTGTAGGGCTTCAGGACTTGATTTGACAAGTCCATCCCTCCCATGTACCTATTGTAGTCCAGGATGCAGTCTGGTTTGGGGGTGGCCTTTCCTTCATATATCCTAAACCTGTAGGTATACCCTGATGCACTCTCGCAGCTTATACATCTTCACGCCATACCTTGCCCTCTTACCTGGCAGGTACTGGCGGAATTGAACCCTCCCTTTAAAATGTACCAGGGACTCATCAATAGAAAAACACTTCTCGGGGGTGTATGCTTGGGAAAACCGGGCACTGGAACGGTCTAATAGGGGTCTCCGTTTATACAAACGGTCAAAACTGGGGTCATCTCGGAGTGGGCACGGCTCATTATCAGTATAATGTAAGAAGCGAAGTATTGCCTCATTTATTTATTTTTTTAGGTTCCAGTTCATTTCTGAAGTTGCTTTGAGGGGCCCATATATTAGAAACCCCTATCAAACACCCCATTTTAGAAACTAGACCCCTCAAAGTATTCACAACAGCATTTAGAAAGTTTATGAACCCTTTAGGTGTTTCACAGAAATTTAGAGCAAAGTAGAGGTGAAATTTACTCTTTTTATACCATTTTTTTTATAACACAAAAGGATTTATCAGAGAAACGCAACTCAATACTTATTGCCCAGATTCTGCAGTTTAGAGAAATATCCCACATGTGGCCCTCGGGCGGTAATGGACTGAAGCACCGGCCTCCGAAGCAAAGGAGCACCTAGCGGATTTTGAGCCCTCTTTTTTATTAGGCACCATGTCCGGTTTGAAGAGGTCTTGTGGTGCCAAAACATTGGAAACCCCCCAAAAGTGACCCCAATTTGGAAACTAGACCCCTTGAGGAATCCATTGTAGTTTTCATGGGGTGCATGCGGCTTTTTGATCAGTTTTTATTCCATTTTTAGGTGGCGTGGTGACTAATAAACAGCAATTCTACTATTGTTTTTGTATACTTTTTTTTTTACAGCGTTCACCGTGCGCTATAAATGATATATTAACTTTATTCTGCGGGGCGATACGATCACGGCGATACCAGATGTTTATAGTTTTTTTTTATGTCTTATGGCGTTTGCACAATAAAATACGTTTTGTAAACAATCATTCACTTTTTGTGTTACCTTATTCTAAGAGCCATAACGTTTTTATTTTTCAATCAATAAAGCCGTGCGAGGACTTATTTTTTGCGTAACGAACTGTATTTTCCATCAGTACCATTTTTAGGTACATGCGACTTTTTGATCTCTTTTTATTCCATTTTTTGGGAGGTGAAGTGACCAAACAATTGTGATTGTGGTACGGTTTATTAATATTTTTTTTTACGGCGTTCACCGTGCGGGATAAATAACAAAATAATTTTGTAGTTCAGGCCGTTACGGACGCGGCGATACCAATTATGTATAGTTTATTTGTTTGTTTATATATTTTTATTAATAATAAAGGCCTGATAAGGGAAAAAGTGGGACTTTTACTTTTATTACTTTTAAAACTTTTATTTTCTTATTTTTACACATCTTTTTTTAACTTTTTTTTTACTTTATTACTTTGTCCCACTAGGGGACATGAGGGCAGGAGGCCCTGATCGCTATTCTAATACACTGCACTACATGCGTAGTGCAGTGTATTAGAACTGTCAGCTACTCACTGACAGCAAGCATAGTGGGTCCTGACGTTGTCAGGACCCACTAGGCTTCCGTCTATGGCATAGCCGGACGCCATTGTTTGGTGTCCGGTTGCCATAGTCACCATCGCCGGCCGCTATCGCGTAGCAGGCCGGCGATGGCAGCTTAACCCCTAAAAAGCCGCGATCTCTATAGAACGCGGCTTTTAAGGGGTTAATCAGCGGGGACACAGCGATCGGTCCCCGCTGTAGGAGCTGTGACAGCTGCTGAACAAGACAGCAGCGTCACAGCTCCTGTATGTGTCGGGAGGACGGCCGAAACGGCCGTTACTCCCGAGACGTACTATTACGGCATGGAGCGCGAACGATACAGCTGCCATGACGTAATAGTACGTCAAGGAGCGGGAAGGGGTTAAAGCTCCTAACGTCAGTGTCCATTTATGGACAGTGTTGTCAGGGGCTTCCCGAGGAGCAGAATCCCCAGTCAGAGCGTTGCTAACGTCAGGGGCTTTCCAAGCCTAGTGCTTAAAGTAACGCTGTGCCCGGGGAGTTCAGGTGATATATCCCACTCTATGCCTGTACAGCCTTCCGTTGGAGGTATACGTAGAGACTTCTCCCAACGCATACCTCTGACGAAAAGAAAAAAATTGAATGTGAACATACTCCAAGAAGCCCACAGCTCTGAATAAATATGGCGCAACTTGTGTTGTCAGTGCTGCACAAACTGACATCTACACCAGTTAGCATAGATGTCAGCTATAATATCTGCAGGTGTAAATTAAATATGTCATGCAGGAGATCTGCTCTCCCGCTGGTCCCGACTTACTAGCTGAAAAGACGCGAAAACAGCATAATGTCTCAAAAAGCTAAAATTTTTACTCAAAACGGGCATGCGCCAAAATTTCCCATTACATTACTTTACAATATCATGTATTATAAAGACATTTACTTTTGAGCTACTTTGACTAAATCGTTAGCAAATGGAAAAAAAAAAACACCAAGGAAAAAAATGTAATTAAAAAACTACGGCCTCCTCCATTTCCCCTCTAGCCGTCCTTTCCATCTCCAAAATGGTGTGTTTTCTGCCATTTTAGGTAGAAAAATTTCTATTTGCTCACCATTTAGGCAAAGTAGCAGGAAGGTATATTATGCAGCTTCTCAAACTCTACCTTGAAGAGCTGTGTGGTATGTATTTTAATAGTAACTTTTTAATCTAAATGTACTTTTTACTCTGCCTGACTTGGTATTTATTTGTTCAGAGTTTCAAGCTCACATTGACTTGGTCCTCCCCTATAGGACCTCTCTATCTGTTGAACTAAGTATCATTACTAAAACTTATCTGAATCTGATTCTTAAACATCTAGTTACTACTTCTGATCATACAGTACAGTCAGCCAAGCATAGCAAGTTACCAAGTTCAATCACACAATATTAAAATGAGTAAGGAGCATGGATACATATCAGCATTAGATACACATAGGTAGAACTTATCATTGTCAAACCTTGTTCTTAAAGCTTAAAAAAAAAGGTTTAAATTTATTAAAGATCATATCCGACTACTACCATAACAATTGACAGACATCAGGGGCTCCTTCCAGGAGAGTAATCACTAACCAAAGCATTGCCGACGCTCTGGCCATGGATTCCTGGGTTTTTAAACTCCTAACATCACTGTCTATATAGTGAAAGTGACATCAAGGGCTTTCCCAAGTCAGGAGTTCCCGGCCAGTGAGTGCTTGTGATGCTCTGGCCGGGGACTCCAGAGTTTAAAGCCAAATATGGATATTTAAAGCCATATATGCACAGTAAAGTGAGAGGCTTTCTCTACAAGCGTAATTCCCGGCCACAGCGCTGCCAACGCTAAGACTTGGAATTCTCACATTACAAAGCCCCTAATGTCACTGTCTATCTACAGACAGTAACATCCAGGGATCCTCCAGGAGCAGAATCCATATATGGACAGTGACATCAGGGGCTCCCTCCAGGAGTGGAATCCCCAGCCAGTGCAATGCCAGTGTTCTGGCCTAGGATTTTGGCATCTTAAAGCTCCTAACGTCAGTGTCCATTTATGGACAGTGTTGTCAGGGGCTTCCCGAGGAGCAGAATCCCCAGTCAGAGCGTTGCTAATGTCAGGGGCTTTCCAAGCCTAGTGCTTAAAGTAACGCTGTGCCCGGGGAGTTCAGGTGATATATCCCACTCTATGCCTATACAGCCTTCCGTTGGAGGTATACGTAGAGACTTCTCCCAACGCATACCTCTGACGAAAAGAAAAAAATTGAATGTGAACATACTCCAAGAAGCCCACAGCTCTGAATAAATATGGCGCAACTTGTGTTGTCAGTGCTGCACAAACTGACATCTACACCAGTTAGCATAGATGGCAGCTATAATATCTGCAGGTGTAAATTAAATATGTCATGCAGGAGATCTGCTCTCCCGCTGGTCCCGACTTACTAGCTGAAAAGACGCGAAAACAGCATAATGTCTCAAAAAGCTAAAATTTTTACTCAAAACGGGCATGCGCCAAAATTTCCCATTACATTACTTTACAATATCATGTATTATAAAGACATTTACTTTTGAGCTACTTTGACTAAATCGTTAGCAAATGGAAAAAAAAAAAACACCAAGGAAAAAAATGTAATTAAAAAACTACGGCCTCCTCCATTTCCCCTCTAGCCGTCCTTTCCATCTCCAAAATGGTGTGTTTTCTGCCATTTTAGGTAGAAAAATTTCTATTTGCTCACCATTTAGGCAAAGCAGCAATAGGGTATATTATGCAGCTGCTCAAACTCTACCTTGAAGAGCTGTGTGGTTTGTATTTTAATAGTAACTTTTTAATCTAAATTTACTTTTTACTCTGCCTGACTTGGTATTTATTTGTTCAGAGTTTCAAGCTCACATTGACTTGGTCCTCCCCTATAGGACCTCTCTATCTGTTGAACTAAGTATCATTACTAAAACTTATCTGAATCTGATTCTTAAACATCTAGTTACTACTTCTGATCATACAGTACAGTCAGCCAAGCATACCAAGTTACCAAGTTCAATCACACAATATTAAAATGAGTAAGGAGCATGGATACATATCAGCATTAGATACACATGGGTAGAACTTATCATTGTCAAACCTTGTTCTTAAAGCTTAAAAAAATGGTTTAAATTTATTAAAGATCATATCCGACTACTACCATAACAATTGACAGACATCAGGGTCTCCTTCCAGGAGAGTAATCACTAACCAGAGCATTGCCGACGCTCTGGCCATGGATTCCTGGGTTTTTAAACTCCTAACATCACTGTCCATATAGTGAAAGTGACATCAAGGGCTTTCCAAAGTCAGGAGTTCCTGGCCAGTGAGTGCTTGCGATGCTCTGGCCGGGGACTCCAGAGTTTAAAGCCAAATATGGATATTTAAAGCCATATATGCACAGTAAAGTGAGAGGCTTTCTCTACAAGCGTAATTCCCGGCCACAGCGCTGCCAACGCTAAGACTTGGAATTCTCACATTACAAAGCCCCTAATGTCATTGTCTATGTACAGACAGTAACATCAAGGGATCCTCCAGGAGCAGAATCCATATATGGACAGTGACGTCAGGGGCTCCCTCCAGGAGTGGAATCCCCAGCCAGTGCAATGCCAGTGTTCTGGCCTACGATTTTGGCATCTTAAAGCTCCTAACGTCAGTGTCCATTTATGGACAGTGTTGTCAGGGGCTTCCCTAGGAGCAGAATCCCCGGTCAGAGCGTTGCTAACATCAGGGGCTTTCCGAGCCTAGTGCTTAAAGTAACGCTGTGCCCGGGGAGTTCAGGTGATATATCCCACTCTATGCCTATACAGCCTTCCGTTGGAGGTATACGTAGAGACTTCTCCCAACGCATACCTCTGACGAACAGAAAAAAATTGAATGTGAACATACTCCAAGAAGCCCACAGCTCTGAATAAATATGGCGCAACTTGGGTTGTCAGTGCTGCACAAACTGACATCTACACCAGTTAGCATAGTGGCAGCTATAATATCTGCAGGTGTAAATTAAATATGTCATGCAGGAGATCTGCTCTCCCGCTGGTCCCGACTTACTAGCTGAAAAGACGCAAAAACAGCATATGGTCTCAAAAAGCTAAAATTTTTACTCAAAACGGGCATGCGCCAAAATTTCCCATTACATTACTTTACAATATCATGTATTATAAAGACATTTACTTTTGAGCTACTTTGACTAAATCGTTAGCAAATGGAAAAAAAAAAAAACACCAAGGAAAAAAATGTAATTAAAAAACTACGGCCTCCTCCATTTCCCCTCTAGCCGTCCTTTCCATCTCCAAAATGGTGTGTTTTCTGCCATTTTAGGTAGACAAATTTCTATTTGCTCACCATTTAGGCAAAGTAGCAATAGGGTATATTATGCAGCTGCTCAAACTCTACCTTGAAGAGCTGTGTGGTTTGCATTTTAATAGTAACTTTTTAATCTAAATTTACTTTTTACTCTGCCTGACTTGGTATTTATTTGTTCAGAGTTTCAAGCTCACATTGACTTGGTCCTCCCCTATAGGACCTCTCTATCTGTTGAACTAAGTATCATTACTAAAACTTATCTGAATCTGATTCTTAAACATCTAGTTACTACTTCTGATCATACAGTAGTCAGCCAAGCATACCAAGTTACCAAGTTCAATCACACAATATTAAAATGAGTAAGGAGCATGGATACATATCAGCATTAGATACACATGGGTAGAACTTATCATTGTCAAACCTTGTTCTTAAAGCTTAAAAAAATGGTTTACATTTATTAAAGATCATATCCGACTACTACCATAACAATTGACAGACATCAGAGGCTCCTTCCAGGAGAGTAATCACTAACCAGAGCATTGCCGACGCTCTGGCCATGGATTCCTGGGTTTTTAAACTCCTAACATCACTGTCCATATAGTGAAAGTGACATCAAGGGCTTTCCCAAGTCAGGAGTTCCCGGCCAGTGAGTGCTTGTGATGCTCTGGCCGGGGACTCCAGAGTTTAAAGCCAAATATGGATATTTAAAGCCATATATGCACAGTAAAGTGAGAGGCTTTCTCTACAAGCGTAATTCCCGGCCAGAGCGCTGCCAACGCTAAGACTTGGAATTCTCACATTACAAAGCCCCTAATGTCATTGTCTATGTACAGACAGTAACATCAAGGGATCCTCCAGGAGCAGAATCCATATATGGACAGTGACGTCAGGGGCTCCCTCCAGGAGTGGAATCCCCAGCCAGTGCAATGCCAGTGTTCTGGCCTAGGATTTTGGCATCTTAACGCTCCTAACGTCAGTGTCCATTTATGGACAGTCTTGTCAGGGGCTTCCCTAGGAGCAGAATCCCCAGTCAGAGCGTTGCTAACGTCAGGGGCTTTCCGAGCCTAGTGCTTAAAGTAACGCTGTGCCCGGGGAGTTCAGGTGATATATCCCACTCTATGCCTATACAGCCTTCCATTGAAGGTATACGTAGAGACTTCTCCCGACGCATACCTCTGACGAAAAGAAAAAATTGAATGTGAACATACTCCAAGAAGCCCACAGCTCTGAATAAATATGGCGCAACTAGGGTTGTCAGTGCTCCACAAACTGACATCTACACCAGTTAGCATAGATGTCAGCTATAATATCCGCAGGTGTAAATTAAATATGTCATGCAGGAGATCTGCTCTCCCGCTGGTCCCGACTTACTAGCTGAAAAGACGCAAAAACAGCATATGGTCTCAAAAAGCTAAAATTTTTACTCAAAACGGGCATGCGCCAAAATTTCCCATTACATTACTTTACAATATCATGTATTATAAAGACATTTACTTTTGAGCTACTTTGACTAAATCGTTAGCAAATGGAAAAAAAAAAAAACACCAAGGAAAAAAATGTAATTAAAAAACTACGGCCTCCTCCATTTCCCCTCTAGCCGTCCTTTCCATCTCCAAAATGGTGTGTTTTCTGCCATTTTAGGTAGAAAAATTTCTATTTGCTCACCATTTAGGCAACGTAGCAGGAGGGTATATTATGCAGCTTCTCAAACTCTACCTTGAAGAGCTTTGTGGTTTGTATTTTAATAGTAACTTTTTAATCTAAATTTACTTTTGAGGGTATGTTCACACGGCCAAATTTCAGACGTATACGAGGCGTATTATGCCTCGTTTTACGTCTGAAAATATGGCTACAATACGTCGGCAAACATCTGCCCATTCATTTGAATGGGTTTGCCGACGTACTGTGCAGACGACCTGTTATTTACGCGTCGTCGTTTGACAGCTGTCAAATGACGACTCGTAAAAATACAGCCTCGTCAAAAGAAGTGCAGGACACTTCTTTCAGACGTTTTTGGAGCTGTTTTCTCATAGACTCCAATGAAAACAGCTCCAAAAACGGACGTAAAAAACGCCGCAAAAACGGCGCGAAAAACGCCGCGAAAAATGCGAGTTGGTAAAAAAACGTCTGAAAAGCAGGGTCTGTTTTCCCTTGAAAACAGCTCTGGATTTTCAGACGTTTTGGTTGACTACGTGTGAACATACCCTTACTCTGCCTGACTTGGTATTTATTTGTTCAGAGTTTCAAGCTCACATTGACTTGGTCCTCCCCTATAGGACCTCTCTATCTGTTGAACTAAGTATCATTACTAAAACTTATCTGAATCTGATTCTTAAACATCTAGTTACTACTTCTGATCATACAGTACAGTCAGCCAAGCATACCAAGTTACCAAGTTCAATCACACAATATTAAAATGAGTAAGGAGCATGGATACATATCAGCATTAGATACACATGGGTAGGGGGCGTGGCAAGCAGCGAGACCGGACGGACTCACTCACAGGGAGCTCCTGATCAGTGAGACTCATACCGGGTAATCCGGACCTCTTCCACTGCAAACCCGGGGCCCCCATCGGTGTCACGGTCCTCCTCGCCCCTCGCTGATCACTTTGACGCCGGTCTCAGCCGCCTCGGCCGACTTCCGGTTTTGCGGCCTGCTGGCGGGACCGAAGCCGCGGCCTCGATTTGTACAGCAGGCGCAGCCCGGAACGGTGCGGGCCTGACAAGTGACCGGAGACCTGAAGAGTGCAGGGCTACTTCCTGGTCCCCGCCTCCGGCCCTCAGCCGCATAAGAGCACGTCCCAGAGGATCTGGGAACTCCACTGAGACGACTGGGGCCGCCAGTTTAGTCTCCTCTCAGCCTGGACGTCTTTAGGGGTCGGTGAGTAGCCTCAGGGAGGCAACTGATTGTGCACACTCCAGCTGCAACATACACAGCACCAGCCTCACCCCCAACCTCACCTTACCTCACCCAAGCCCCATCCTCACCTTTCATAACTCCAGCTACACCAGCCTCCGCCTGGACATTGAAGTCCGCCAATTGAATTAAAAAAAAAAAGTAAAGCAGGTTTCCTCCAATTAAAGGGCCCTCGACCCAAATTTTTTTCAGGTGCTGGTCCGTCGATCAGTACCGACTGTACCTGCCGGAACTCGCTTCGACCTGAACCCCTCTGCAGAGCCAGAGGGGTATCAAGGGACAGCTCAACTTCTCCGGTGTCAAGCTAAGATTACCGCAGCAATACCAATCGCTTCTTCTACACGCACTTCAAGACCACCGACGAATATGTAATATACTTACAACAGTTGCGAGCTTAAATAGAGAAAATTCTTCCGCTACGATATCTTCTTAGTTAATATGGGTAAAATCGGTCCGAAACAAACAGCTACGGTTTCGGGCCCACATCCGCAAACTCCACAAGCAGAGATGGACAAATTTGTAAAAAAACAAGGGGGGAAGTCGAGTCACTCCAAGTCAATCTCACCCTTAAAAGCTACGCAAAAACAGGGAGAACCCGAGCTAGAGCAAATGAGTGAAGACGACCAAAATATAGAGGATAAGGAACTTCCAGTCTCAAGATCCTTTATGAAGCGAATTTTAGCTAAAGCACTTGAACCACTTGCCAACGATCTTTCTGAAATCAAACAAGAGCTCTTACAAGTGGGTAATAGAGTCGATGCACTGGAAAAGACGCAAACGACCTTGCTTTCCTCCTCTTCTGATCTCACAACCTGTCTACAGTCACAAGAAGGACACATTAATAAAATGTATTCCATACTAGAAGACCATGAAAACAGGGATAGGAGAAACAACCTGCGCATCAAGCGACTGCCTGAGTAAATTGCCAACGAAGATATTCTTACCGCTCTGACCGAGACGTTCCGGAAATTCCTAGACCCTGAAGATTACCCAAACCTAGTTATTGAGAGGGCTCACAGGTCACTCCGACCAAAGCCATCCCCCTCAGATCCCCCGAGGGATATTATTTGCAGAATATTGGATTACAGAATTAAAGATCGCATCATACAGAAAAGCCGACTCTCAACAAACATACTCTATGGAGAGGCCCAAATTGCTATTTTCCAGGACTTGGCTTCCACCACTTTATACAAACGTAGGCTCCTGAAACCCTTTACGTCTACATTGAGACAGAGGCAGATCCCATTTCGTTGGCTCTTCCCGTTTGGTCTCTCCTTCTCTGTTAATGGAAAGAGATTCACAGCTAGATCCTCGTCAGACATCAGAAATATCTGCTCTGAACTTGACATATCTCTGGAGGCTTATCCCGACCTAGAAATGGTGCATGACGCTGCTCGTCTTCAACATATCCCTCAACTACCTCAATGGGAAACAGTTCAGGCACCCGAAGGTCAAAGGGCAAGACGGCGATCCCACAAAGCTCCAAAGTATTTATTGTCTTATGCTCCAATCAACGGATTACACCCAGATGTATCCTTTCAAAGGACTGTACCGAGTGTGAACGGAGACTAGTTTTTTATGTGGTTATTTTGCATAGCTAGTCTTAATTGAATCTGAGATTTAGCCAAATCTGTGTTTTTCTTTTGTTTTTTTGCATTTATTACCGGTTTTCTGGAATACATATATGTGATACTATATAGAGACGTCTACTCGATGCAACTCATACCTGCTTTGCTTACGCAATATTGATGTCGACTAAGTTACATTTTGTTTCTTCTATTAGGGTTTATATATGTAGGGGGATTTATATCCACAGTCAGAAGATTACTCACCTCATATATAAGATATATCTACTTCGACCAATTCGAGAGCCTCAAAAAGCCCTAGGTACACTCAGTTCATTCTGTTCACCCAAGTGCCTATACCTGATTAAATACCACCATTCTGTTAACATTCACCTAACATTTTCTCTATTGCTCTTCTACGTCAAATGACGATTGTTCACTTGCATCATCTGTTCATGGTGACACGATTCACCGATGATGCATTTACAGTACTGTTACAAGATATCCTAGTTATAGCTATGTTACTTATTCCCCTGTCCCATTTTCTAGGACACATCCCCGAGAGAGACCCCGCTCTTTACGGATCCAATTTGCAACGTCACTATGACTGACTCACATACAACATGGTCAATAGTTTCTTATAACGTCAGAGGCCTAAACTCTCCGGTCAAACGATCACAAATCCTTCAATATCTTTAAAACACAAAAGCAGACATTATATTGTTTCAGGAAACCCATCTACGAGCCCAAAAATTGCCATCTTTTCATAAATCATATTACAATACATGGTTTCACTCGCATTCCCCGTTCAAAAATTAATGTGGAGTTGCAATAGCCCTTGCTAAACATGTACCCTTTGTCTTACAAGATTCACTCTCTGACAGCGAAGGCAGATATATATTCATAAAGGGTCTCTTAGCGGGATCCTTAGTTACGTTGGGTAATCTATATGTAACTAATATCAATCAGGCGTCATGGATCCCATCCGCACTTGACACAGTTAGGCCCTTTATTGAAGGTATATGTCTGGCGGGGGGAGACTTAAACGTGGCTCTGGAGCCGGACCTCGATTCTTCTACAAAGAAATCCTCGCTTTCACGCAGAGCCCTTTCGCGAATTAAAAAATCACTGCAATCCTTCCCCTTAATCGATACCTGGCGATATATGCACCCAAATGCGATTGATTATACGCACTTCTCATCTCCGCACAATTCGTATCAGAGACTAGACTACCTCTTTCTTCCTCTTTCGTTATTGCCTAACATTGTGGAAGTACGAATTCTGACCGCTATACACTCCGATCACTCTCCCCTACTGCTCCGAGCCTCGCTGACACACAGACCGGCTGGACAAAAGGCATGGTCCCTGAACGAAAGTTTACTCAACTCAGAAACAAATAAGAAACGTGTTGCCTCGGCTATACTATCTTTTTTTTTTTAATCAGTTCAATTTTATTCAACAAACTTCACATTATTACAGGTCATTGTACGTTCTCATACAGTGTATAAGCAAATTTCAACAGACCCAATTATTTATATCCAACCAAACATTCCCTTCCCCCCAACTCCCCCTTGTATCCCCCCAGCCGGTCTTCTCGATACCACTTTTCCACTCCTCTCTCCTTCTCTTCCCCTTTTCCATTCCCCATCCTACGCCTGCTCTCCGTATGTACCCCCCCGTCAGTAGCCCTATACCTGAACGTGTGACCTTAGTGTCATTAGCTCCGCAGAAGCATACCCAGATTGATCAATCCACCTAGCCCATTGTTTTTCAAACTTGACCTTGGACCCCCTCTTGGAGTATATCCTATATTCCATCAGAACCTGTGAGTTAAGTGCCCCTATAATTTCTTGTTTTGATGGTGGCTCCGCATCCAGCCAGTGCTTTGCTATTCCTTTCCTAACTTGATATAGTATTTTAGCGATTGCCAACCCTGACATCCTATCCCCCTCCAAATCTCCAACATACCCTAGCAGCATAACCACAGGATCCCATGGAATCTGTACCTCAAACACTCTCCCCACTAGCTCCAATATTTCCGTCCACAGAATCCCCAACCTCCCGCATGTCCAGAACATATGAAGGATGTCTGCTTTTTCCTCCGGGCACCTAGGGCACTTGGCATCTGCTCTTAATCCCATTTGTTTCAGCACCCACGGGGTCCTATACACCCTATGTATCAGAAACAACTGCGATCTTTGTTGTGCTACATTAATGGACAAGGTACATGTTGCTGCCAATACCGCCTCCCAGTGGTCTGTTGTAATAGGACCCACATCCCTCTCCCATACAGCTTTCACTGGTGCCATAGGATCCCCCAGATGTTCCACCAATAACCTGCGATAAACCAATGAAATTAATCCTTTTGACGTTACTGCTTTTGCAATATGCTCCAACACCCCCGCGGCATGTATTGTCATGTCTACACTGACCGCTTGTGTCTGCACAGCGTGCCGAATCTGCAGGTACTGATAGAACATGCGGGAGTCCAGCTGAAACTCTTCCCTTATTTGCTGAAAGGATTTGAGTATGCCTCCCTCGTACAACTGACTCAATCGTATTATGCCTTGCTGCTCCCACCCCTGCATCCCTTCCAATTTACCCAATTCCCCCAGATAAGCATTCCTCCAGAGTGGTGTATATTTAGTGCATTCTCCTATCCCCAGCAATTGCTTGCACTGCCACCACACCTTGTGTATGAGAAGCAGAGTGGGTCTGGTACTCGCCATCCGTTTATAGCTGTGCGCTTCCAGTCCTCCCAACGGGTTCTCCCCCCCCCCCCAGATATGATAGGATGCGCGCACTGGACCCCCATGTCTCTTCCTGCTCCCACCCCCAGAAATGCTGACATTGGGCAGCTAAATAATACACCCAAGCATTGGGCACAGCCAGGCCCCCCTCCTCTTTCGGCAGCTGTAATTTCTCCAGTTTAATCCTAGGTACCCCCTTCTTCCATACTAGGTCCCTAAAAAGGTTATGCAACCTCCTGAACCAATATTTGGGGATCCATACCGGGGAGTTATGTAGGACATACAGCACCTGGGGCATAAGGATCATTTTAATCAGATTCGTCCTACCCAGAGCCGATAGAGGTAACTTATTCCACGCCTCTACTTTGGCTTTTATCGTTGTTAACAGTGGCATTACATTAAGGGACATATAATCCTGTGCTTTCACCGTCACCCTAACCCCCAAATACTTAAACTCCGTGACCACCGGTATCTCCACCTCCTCCTCCCCAGTCTGGATAACCCCCGGGTCCATGAGCATTAGAGCCGATTTTGACCAATTAATGAGTAGTCCTGAATATTTCCCAAACCGCTTAATTAGGGCCATCACTAACGGTAGTGTGCGCTCGGTATCCGCCATGCATAACAGCATATTGTCTGCGTATAATGCAATTCGTTCCTCCACCCCCCCATATCTCAACCCCTGAATATGTTCATGTTGTCTCACTGCGCACGCCAAGGGTTCCACCGCCAACGCGAACAACAATGGAGATAATGGACATCCCTGACGCGTTCCCCGCTCCAGCGCGAACCGATCCGATAGCACCCCATTCACCCTTATCTTTGCTGTCGGGGCTACATACAACAACTTTACCCATTTTATATAATTATGGCCAAATCCCATTTTCTCCAGAACTGACCACAAATATTTCCACTCCACGCAATCGAATGCTTTAGCCGCGTCTAAGGACAGAATGGCTCTCCCCCCATGATTATCCGGCAGAACTTGTAAATTCAAGAACAGCCGTCTCAGATTCACCGCCGTCGATTTGGATGGCATAAAGCCGGCCTGATCCCCATGTACCACCCCAGCCACTACCTTAGCTAGTCGAAGCGCCAATACTTTCGCCATGATTTTAATATCCGCAGTCAATAGAGAAACTGGTCTATAGGAGCCCGGGAGCTGGGGATCCTTCCCCTCTTTAGGCAGAACGACTATAGTTGCTTCGTACATTGTTTCCGGAAGCCGCCCCCTATCAAAACTATCTAAAAGAGTGGCCAATAACTGCGGTGCGAGCTCCTCCTCATATTCCTTAAAAACTTCCACCGGAAGCCCATCCGGCCCGGCGCCTTTTCACTGGCTAGTATCCCTATGGCTGCCTGGAGCTCCTCCAGAGATATGGGCTCCTCCAATGTCCCTCTCTCCTCCCCTCCCAACCTGGGAAGTTCTATCTCCCCTATATACTCTTCCAGCTGTTGAGGTGTGTGCTCTGCCCTAGAGGCATACAAATCCGAGTAAAACTGCTGAAAAACTTTCAAAATCTGTCCTGTATCCGTCTCCAACTTCCCCCCCTCCCCTTTAATAGTGTGTATGTAATTATTCTCCCTCTGAGCCTGCGCCATCCTTGCCAGTAACCGTACAGTGGTTTCCCCCTCCTCATAATATTGGCGTTTTAAAAACATCCTTTTGTTATCTGCCCTCTCCAACTGATGCTGTTTTAACAATCGCTGCGCCTCCACCCAATGCTTCAGTGTGTCTGGTGTGTTATCTATTATATGTAGCCTTTCTGTCTCTGTTACCCTTTCCAACAGCGCTTCCCCTAATTGTCTAGACCGTGTTTTTACTGCCGAAATGTGCTGGATGAACACCCCTCTCAGCCACGCCTTCATCGCGTCCCACAGTATCTCTTGCGGTACCGTTCCCGAATTGAATTGAAAGTATTCCTTTATGAGGTCTAAAATTTGTTTATGATCTATCAACTTCAGCCAAAAGGCATTGAGTTTCCAGCACCCTTGCCCCCGCCCTGTCCTCCCCTCCGTCTTTACCTTCATTACCAAAGGAGAATGATCCGATAACGCTCTTTGCAAGTACTCTATCTGGGCTACAAATGGTACCGCTGCCGGTGAGCACAAGATTAGGTCTATCCTGGATAAAGACTGATATGTGGAAGACGCGCAAGAATACTGAAAGCTATTTGGATGTTTATCCCTCCATATGTCCCGCCAACCCATTTCAGCAACAAGATGGCCAAACGCTGTTAAACCTCCCCCTGTCATGCCGAATTTATCCATATTGGTATTCAATACTGCGTTAAAATCCCCCATCACTAGTAACGGCACCTCCGGGTACCTAGCCAGTTCCTCCACCACTTTCTTGATACATCCGCTAGAAAATGGAGGGGGGACATACAACACCACCAAAACACAATTCCAATGATACATCGTACAGTGTACCCCCACATACCGCCCCTCCCCATCCTGGAAGGAGTCGTGACATATAAATTGCACTGCCCTATGTATGAGAAGACTCACCCCCCTTGAATATGTAGTATGATATGAATGAAAACTATGGCCTACCCAGGCCCTATGCATCATGGAGACTGAATCCCTAGTCATATGTGTCTCCTGTAGTCCTATCACCCTCGACTCCTGTTTCCTAATAAAATCAAATACCGCCTGTCGTTTTCTGGCTTCCCGCAGGCCCCGTACATTCCAGGACAAACAATTAAGTGATCCCATCATCCCTCAACATATCCCAACACATCCTATCCTGTTCTCGTACTTTTACATATCCGACCGGCTGGGTCCTCTTTCCCTCCCTCCCCTCCCCCCCTGTAACCTCCCCCGTAAACCTACCCCTTTCCAAGGGTTGGGGCGACAGAACGTATCTGCCATTACCCATAACAAGCGTCGGCAGGTCAACTCCGCCCACCGTACATTCAACAATACCATAACTCGTTATTCACTTTTCCCGCGTAACTGACCATCCCTCCCGCTGCCTTTTTCTTGCAAATAAACAACCATCCCTTCAACATATCGGTACCCCTCAATGTCCATAAACACATTCCTCCTCTTCCGGTCTTCCGCGTTCACCGCAACCATGCCCTCCAACTCCAAGTCCAAACATGACCAGGAACCCTCAATGCCATATCTTGCAATTTTCTACGACACCTGGTTCAGTCCTGCATCCCCAGCCTCCTTTTGTCAGCCGGTCTGTTCCGGATCAACGCCGTCCCTCTGCCTCCGCCAGTTCGGCTATACTATCTTATTTCCAAATCAATACTATAGAGCAATGTCCTATGCCGGTGATCTGGGAGGCCCACAAGGCAGTGATTAGAGGTGAATTCATTTCTATTGGCTCGTATCAAAATAGCAGTAGAAGACGGAAACTTTCGGCGTTATATGAGGAAATCTCTCAGCTGGAGAGGCAACACAAAAATGTACAAACACTAGATGTCCTCGCCTCGCTCACGGTCAAAAGACAGGCCTAAAAGATTTACTCAATAAGCAGTCTGCCAAATTCTATTCTAATTGGAAAAATCAAATATTCATACGCGGAGATAAAGTCTCCAAACTCATGATTTCGTTGATAAAGAAGAGGAAATCCAGGTCTTATATTCACTCCCTGAAATTGCCTAATGGTTTGAAAACTAGCGACACTGATCTGATTTCAGAGGCTTTTGTAAATTATTACTCCTCCCTCTATCAAATTCGATCTCAAGAGACTGATGGAGAGCGGAGCAGTAGGAAACAAATCATTAACTCATTTCTTGCGTCCCTAACTTTGCCCCAACTTTCCCCTACACAACAAGCCACTCTGCAGAAATCGGTCACGGAGTCTGAGCTCCAGTCTATCCTGTCGAAGTGCCCTTCGGGAAAAAGTCCAGGACCAGACGGACTTCCCATACATTACTATAAAGTATTTCAGAAAGAACTACTACCTCATCTCCTTGGTTTGTGTAACTCTATACTACAAGGTTCTAGCTTTCCTAGACAGACTCTAGAAGCGCATATTACCCTGATTCACAAAGACGGTAAGGACCCTGACTTATGTAGTAACTACAAACCTATCTCACTTTTAAATACTGACCTAAAAATATTCGCAAAACTCTTAGCCAATCGATTAAGTCCGATACTACCGGACTTGATTGCTCCGGAACAAGTGGGATTCGTTTCCGGCAGGGAAGGGAAAGATAACTCTCTACGACTATTGCATTTACTACAGTTAGCTAAGGAGAAGAACAGATCTATGACATTCCTGAGCACTGATGCAGAGAAGGCCTTCGACAGGGTAGACTGG
Organism: Rhinoderma darwinii; assembly: GCF_050947455.1. Lineage (NCBI taxonomy): Eukaryota > Metazoa > Chordata > Amphibia > Anura > Rhinodermatidae > Rhinoderma > Rhinoderma darwinii. The sequence continues at coordinate 69,997 of NW_027464287.1, read as the reverse complement.
ACCTTTATGGAAGAAACCTTAGACCGATTTGGAATTCCTAAAATTTTCACCCAAGCTATACTACAAATGTATATCACCCCAACAGCTAAACTCCGTATTAACGGAACCCTCTCATCTAGCTTTCAAATCCTAAATGGAACTAGACAAGGCTGCCCGCTATCACCACTTCTGTTTGTCCTTGTGATGGAGTCATTAATCCAAACTATCAGACAACACCCAGATATAAAAGGTATCACAACTCAATCAACACATCACAAGACAGCAGTATTTGCAGATGATTTACTCATAATCATGTCTGACCCGATTTCAGAAATACCGGCAGTCCTCGAAATTTTTTCTAAATTTAGTGCTCTGTCCAATTTCAAAATCAACGCAGAAAAATCCGAAGCCTTAGGGATCAATGTTTCTAACTCTACGACACGATTACTAGAATCCCGATATCCAATTAAGTGACCTCCAAAATGCATTACCTACTTGGGAGTCAAATTGTGTAAACATTGGCCTGACAACTTCGCCTTAAACTATCTCCCTCTCTTGGCCGGCACTAAAGTCATTATAGAATCCTGGTTAGCTCCCTTTATTTCCTGGATGGGCAGGAAAAACTTGATTAAAGGGTTAATCCTACCCAAATTTAACTACCTATTCCAAATGTTACCTATTCACATTCCACAATCTTACTTCACGAAACTTCGCTCAATGATATTTCAATATATTTGGAATGGCAGGCACCCCAAAATTAGTGCAGAGACGCTTTCACTGCCTAAATCCCTGGGAGGAATTGGGGCTCCTGATTTTAAGAACTATTACCACACGGCTTCGATATCCAGGACTGTAGACTGGTTTCGGAAACCGGAGAATAAATTATGGGTCTCAATTGAGGAACTCCTAGCCCCTGTTCCTCTCAGAGCATTGCTACTTGCACACCCAGACAGCATAACAAACCTTTCATTTAAAAATGCTCTGACCAAGTTAACAATAAAATCACTCTCTCTCTTTAGGGACCTACTGGTTCCCACACCATCCCCACTGACACGTATCTCAGACTTGGTGGATTTATACCAAGAGGGTTTGGGAAGTGACACTAGTAACCCTTCGGTCAGATTGACTGATACTCTAGACTCCATACTAGCTGATGGGACGATCATATCCTTACAGACTTGGACCGAAAATCCAAACCTTCCGAATCTCCATTTAATGCACTATATGTCCCTAAAACAAGCAAACCTACCATACCTCACAGCAGGTTCCTTGGAAAGACCCTTGACTATCTTTGAATCCTTCCTCGGACAAGTAAAAAACCCACGGAAATGTGTTTCTCAGATTTATAAATTGTTAATTAATAGGAACGTCCCTTTCAAAAGATCATATATCGCACTCTGGGAAAAGGATCTCTCCATTACCTTAAATAAAAAAGATACAAATATCCTTTACAGGAATTCCCATGGTCCCTCCCAGTGTATTAAAACACAAGAAAACTCTTATAAGTTAGTGTCACGATGGTATACCACACCGGATAAAACACATCACTGGTACCCTTCCATCCCAGACACATGTTGGAGATGTTTGGGGGAAACCGGATCTTACATCCATATCTGGTGGTCATGCGCTAAGATCCAACGTTATTGGATACCTGTATTAGATCTTATAGCAAGAATCTGTGACATCTCAATCCAAATACCCCCAGCTACCATCTTTCTTAACCTTCCATTGGCAAAAATAAGTAAATCCACAAACACTCTCGTTAAACACCTCTTATCGGGGGCCAAACTTCTCATCCCCCCAAACTGGAGATCGATGCAAGTCCCCACGCTCTCTCAATGGATAAACAAGGTAGAGCAAATTTACTATATTGAAGAAATAGCAGCACTCTCTAACCGCTCATATACTAAATTTATAGAGATCTGGATACCCTGGACAATATTCCACTCCTCAGATCAGTTCTTGGACGTAGCCTTGAATACACAATAGCCAGATCCGATGGGTCACCTTGTTGGATTTGTTAGTTTGCGACTAAGTTGTATAACTGTAACCGATATTTCTTGTCTTAGAAAAAATTATCTTGTAAATCTCTCTCAACCCCTTCCCCTCCTACTCCCTCTCGTTCATTTTTCCCCCTACCCTCCCCCCATTTGGCCCCTTTACAACCGAGTACTATTATTATACTCTTATAATGTATTGTTCCAAATTTGTATCTTAACCTGAATGTTACGGCATAGCTGCGTATGCAATGTTACACTGCATAAATTGACACTTATCATTTGCTTGATTGTACCTTCATATGCTGTTAAATCAACCTTTTGCTATTCAGTTGTATGATTCACTTTTGTTTAAAACAATAAAAAGAAAATTGAAAAGAAAATATACACATGGGTAGAACTTATCATTGTCAAACCTTGTTCTTAAAGCTTAAAAAAATGGTTTAAATTTATTAAAGATCATATCCGACTACTACCATAACAATTGACAGACATCAGGGGCTCCTTCCAGGAGAGTAATCACTAACCAGAGCATTGCCGACGCTCTGGCCATGGATTCCTGGGTTTTTAAACTCCTAACATCACTGTCCATATAGTGAAAGTGACATCAAGGGCTTTCCCAAGTCAGGAGTTCCCGGCCAGTGAGTGCTTGCGATGCTCTGGCCGGGGACTCCAGAGTTTAAAGCCAAATATGGATATTTAAAGCCATATATGCACAGTAAAGTGAGAGGCTTTCTCTACAAGCGTAATTCCTGGCCACAGCGCTGCCAACGCTCCGACTTGGAATTCTCACATTACAAAGCCCCTAATGTCACTGTCTATGTACAGACAGTAACATCAAGGGATCCTCCAGGAGCAGAATCCATATATGAACAGTGACGTCAGGGGCTCCCTCCAGGAGTGGAATCCCCAGCCAGTGCAATGCCAGTGTTCTGGCCTAGGATTTTGGCATCTTAAAGCTCCTAACGTCAGTGTCCATTTATGGACAGTGTTGTCAGGGGCTTCCCTAGGAGCAGAATCCCCAGTCAGAGCGTTGCTAACGTCAGGGGTTTTCCGAGCCTAGTGCTTAAAGTAACGCTGTGCCCGGGGAGTTCAGGTGATATATCCCACTCTATGCCTATACAGCCTTCCGTTGGAGGTATACGTAGAGACTTCCCCAACGCATACCTCTGACGAAAAGAAAAAATTTAATGTGAACATACTCCAAGAAGCCCACAGCTCTGAATAAATATGTCGCAACTTGGGTTGTCAGTGCTGCACAAACTGACATCTACACCAGTTAGCATAGATGTCAGCTATAATATCCGCAGGTGTAAATTAAATATGTCATGCAGGAGATCTGCTCTCCCGCTGGTCCCGACTTACTAGCTGAAAAGACGCGAAAACAGCATAATGTCTCAAAAAGCTAAAATTTTTACTCAAAACGGGCACGCGCCAAAATTTCCCATTACATTACTTTACAATATCATGTATTATAAAGACATTTACTTTTGAGCTACTTTGACTAAATCGTTAGCAAATGGAAAAAAAAAAACACCAAGGAAAAAAATGTAATTAAAAAACTACGGCCTCCTCCATTTCCCCTCTAGCCGTCCTTTCCATCTCCAAAATGGTGTGTTTTCTGCCATTTTAGGTAGAAAAATTTCTATTTGCTCACCATTTAGTCAAAGTAGCAATAGGGTATATTATGCAGCTGCTCAAACTCTACCTTGAAGAGCTGTGTGGTTTGTATTTTAATAGTAACTTTTTAATCTAAATTTACTTTTTACTCTGCCTGACTTGGTATTTATTTGTTCAGAGTTTCAAGCTCACATTGACTTGGTCCTCCCCTATAGGACCTCTCTATCTGTTGAACTAAGTATCATTACTAAAACTTATCTGAATCTGATTCTTAAACATCTAGTTACTACTTCTGATCATACAGTACAGTCAGCCAAGCATACCAAGTTACCAAGTTCAATCACACAATATTAAAATGAGTAAGGAGCATGGATACATATCAGCATTAGATACACATGGGTAGAACTTATCATTGTCAAACCTTGTTCTTAAAGCTTAAAAAAATGGTTTAAATTTATTAAAGATCATATCCGACTACTACCATAACAATTGACAGACATCAGGGTCTCCTTCCAGGAGAGTAATCACTAACCAGAGCATTGCCGACGCTCTGGCCATGGATTCCTGGGTTTTTAAACTCCTAACATCACTGTCCATATAGTGAAAGTGACATCAAGGGCTTTCCCAAGTCAGGAGTTCCTGGTCAGTGAGTGCTTGCGATGCTCTGGCCGGGGACTCCAGAGTTTAAAGCCAAATATGGATATTTAAAGCCATATATGCACAGTAAAGTGAGAGGCTTTCTCTACAAGCGTAATTCCCGGCCACAGCGCTGCCAACGCTCCGACTTGGAATTCTCACATTACAAAGCCCCTAATGTCATTGTCTATGTACAGACAGTAACATCAAGGGATCCTCCAGGAGCAGAATCCATATATGGACAGTGACGTCAGGGGCTCCCTCCAGGAGTGGAATCCCCAGCCAGTGCAATGCCAGTGTTCTGGCCTAGGATTTTGGCATCTTAAAGCTCCTAACATCAGTGTCCATTTATGGATAGTGTTGTCAGGGGCTTCCCTAGGAGCAGAATCCCCAGTCAGAGCGTTGCTAACGTCAGGGGCTTTCCAAGCCTAGTGCTTAAAGTAACGCTGTGCCCGGGGAGTTCAGGTGATATATCCCACTCTATGCCTATACAGCCTTCCGTTGGAGGTATACGTAGAGACTTCTCCCAACGCATACCTCTGACGAAAAGAAAAAAATTGAATGTGAACATACTCCAAGAAGCCCACAGCTCTGAATAAATATGGCGCAACTTGTGTTGTCAGTGCTGCACAAACTGACATCTACACCAGTTAGCATAGATGTCAGCTATAATATCCGCAGGTGTAAATTAAATATGTCATGCAGGAGATCTGCTCTCCCGCTGGTCCCGACTTACTAGTTGAAAAGACGCGAAAACAGCATAATGTCTCAAAAAGCTAAAATTTTTACTCAAAACGGGCATGCGCCAAAATTTCCCATTACATTACTTTACAATATCATGTATTATAAAGACATTTACTTTTGAGCTACTTTGACTAAATCGTTAGCAAATGGAAAAAAAAAAACACCAAGGAAAAAAATGTAATTAAAAAAACACCGGCCTCCTCAATTTCCCTTCTAGCTGTCTTTTATATCTCCAAAATAGGTGTGTTTTCTGCCAATTTAGGTAGAAAAAAAAAAGAAACAATTTGCTTATCATTTAAAGAGGCTCTGTCACCACATTATAAGTGCCGTATCTCCTACATAAGGAGATCGGCGCTTTAATGTAGGTTTATTTTAAAAAAACTATCTATTTTTACCACTTTATTAGCGATTTTAGATTTATGCTAATGAGTTGCTTAATGCCCGAGTGGGTGTATTTTTACTTTAGACCAAGTGGGCGTTATACAGGGGAGTGTATGACGCTGACCAATCAGCCTTATGCACTCATCTCCATTCATTTACTCAGCGCATAGGGATCCTGCTAGATCCTTATGTGCTGTCTTATACTAACACATTAACAATACTGAAGTGCTTAGACATTTAATAGACATTCCACGGGATGTCTATTCACAATCTCTGCACTTCGTTACTGTTTCTATGGTAGTTACAGCAGAGGAAGCGTGATCTCGTTGTATCACGCTTCCTCTGCTGTAACTACCACAGACAGAGTAACGAAGTGCAGAGATTGTGAATAGACATCCCGTGGAATGTCTATTCACTGTCTAAACACTTCAGTAGAACGGGTGTCGCGAAAAAAAATTATTATATATAAATTTGATTTTAGTGTTATTAAAATACATTTTATTTATTTGTGTGTTTGTGTTTTACTTTTTTATTTTTTCTAACTTTTACTTCACTATGGGGGCTGCCATTTTTTTTTTCATCTCTGTATGTGTCGATTAACGACACATACAGAGATGGAATACGGCACATACATCCCCATAGAGAATGCGAACGGGAGCCGTTCCATTAACTATGGTGTACGCCGTCTGTGTGGGAAAGGCGCATGCGCCGCTCCCACACAGTCTAAAAGGAAGGTCTTCGGCCGAGCGACATCCAGCGCAATTTTCATGTGGACCGGAAGCCGCGGCCGGACAGTAAGATGACTACTTCCGGTCGTGACTTCCGGACATGTGATTAGAAGCAAGTACTAGGAGCGGAGCGAGTGGACGGAGCGAAGTTAGCGGCGGCAGGAGCAGGTAAGTTGTGTTTGTGTATGTTTGTGTTTTACTGTGTGATTACCACTGTATGTAAGCCTACTACACTGTGCATTCGCTCAAAAAATGTCGGCACATAGTGTAGGAGGTTTGAACATTCAACCCCCTCCTTTCTCCTGGCACTAGCCAGGACAAGGGAGGGGGGATTCTGTGAGCTCACTAGAGCGAGTGTGTCTATACCAAATTTGCAGCATAAAGCAATGAGGTTGCTTTACCACATTGCAATGCTGCAATTTTGGGAATTGCTCCCTCTAGTGACCAGCACATGGAAATGTTATAAATTAGAATCTAATTTATAATATTTCCTGAGTTGTGAAAAAATAAAAAAAAATAAGACAATGTCTAATCATGTATATACTAACAAAAAAGTCATGTATATACAACTAAAAAAGTTTCAATACATTAAAGATAATATCCGACTAGCTTAATTCATTTACCCTACCTTAACAACTAACAATGTCACTTGTGAAAATTGACTTTTAAGTCCTAAAGCTGGTCACATGAATACAATGGGGGAATTTATTAAAGAGGCTCTGTCACCACATTATAAGTGGCCTATATTGTACATGATGTGATTGGCGCTGTAATGTAGATTACAGCAGTGTTTTTTAATTTAGAAATACGATCATTTTTGACAGTTATGACCTATTTTAGCTTTATGCTAATGAGTTTATTGATGACCAACTGGGCATGTTTTACTGTTTGACCAAGTGGGCATTGTAAAGAGGAGTGTATAACGCTGACCAATCAGTGTCATACACTTCTCCCCATTCATTTACACAGCACATAGCGATATAGCTATATCGCTATGTGCAGCCACATAAACACACTATAACATTACTGCAGTGTTCTGATAATGAATATACATTATCTCCAGCCAGGACACGATGTGTATTCAGAATCCTGACACTTCTCTGTAATTTACAGCATAGCAGGCGTTGTCTCGTGAGATTACGCTGTAAGCTGTCATTTACAGCGAGATCTCGCTGTGCTGTGCTGTAGTCTCACACAGACGCTACAGAAGTGGTCAGGATTCTGAATAGACATCACGTCCTGGCTGGAGGTAATATATATTCATTGTCAGGACACTGCAGTAACGTTAGTGCTTGTATATGTGGCTGCACATAATGATATAGCTATATCGCTAGTGCTGTGTAAATGAATGGGGAGAAGTGTATGACGCTGATTGGTCAGCGTCATACACTTCTCTTCACAACGCCCACTTAGTCAAAAAGTAAAACACGCCCAGGTGGTCATTAAGAAACTCATTAGAATAAAGCTAATATAGGTCATAACTCCGTCAAAAATGATTGTTTTTCTAAATAAAAACCACTGCTGTAATCTACATTACAGCGCCGATCACATTATGTACAAGATAGGCCACTTATAATGTGGTGACAGAGCCTCTTTAAGACTGTCATTTCATATGCCATTGTTAAACAGAAGCCTGCAGAAGTAAGTTGCGATAAATTTACTGTTAGTGACATTTTTACTACTTTTTTGTAGGGTTTTTATGACTGCCTCTGACAATCCTTCGGCTTTCAGTATCAGGCCCTCAGAAGTCGACTGCACTATTTATTCTGTCAAAACAACGACGGAACCTTGTCACAACGGTGACAAACGGAAACCATTAGCAACGTTTCCGTCACTATTGAGATCAATGGTGATGCAAACAGAAGCTAAGGTTTCCGCTTGCCTTTCCATTGAGGGGTTTCCCCGATGGAAACCCTCAAAGGAAAGACAACACTGATGTGAACACAGCCTTAGAGGGCATCTCTACCCATAAAATGCTGTATTTGGTATTCTTCCATAGTGTACATTTTTCTTTTTGTCATGCATGTAGCCATATAACTACAATCAGGGGTGCACCAGGCTGTTAAGTAAGTTCTTATGACCTCCAGGCAATGCTGGAGGTTTCTGACCTATAGCAGCATTCATGGAAAGAAATCAACATTAGCTTATTGTATATTGAAAGCTGCTGCAGCGCTCAGGAGGAAGGACGTTACAGCAGCTTGAGTGGCCATACAATAATTACATATGAAAAGGGGGACATGGTTTTGAAAACTGCTGTAACTCTTGAAACATGTAAGAAACATGTAAAATGGGCTAGAGGAAGTCTGAATGTGACCCCCTGCCCTGGCATACAAAACTGGAATGGTCTTTACCTGTTTCCCTGCGGTGAACTTTCCTGCAGAGCCTGTGATTATGATGTGAAGATCTTGGAGCATGAAGAAAATGGTGGTCTTGTCTGAGAACTGAACAGGTCTGATAGGACGAAGACTGCTCTACACATAAGAGCTGCTGCATCAGGTGCTTGTCTGTAAAAAAAGACACATCACAATGCCTTAGTATTCCATCAGCTGTGATGTCATCAACTGAAGGGAGAAGACTATGATGTCAACTGTAGGGAGAAGCCTGTGAGTGCTATAGATGAATATCCATGAAGAATTCATCATTTGTAGAGCACTGAAAGCAGATCATTATGCTTTATAAACAAATGTACATTTTGAGGCAACTCTGTTAGTAGAAAAAAAAAACACATCGTATACCATTTTACACATTGGCAATAGAATTCAGAATCACTACTGTAGGCTTATACTGGAACAATTGGGAACTTATTAAGGTTGCAGCATGCTTTATTTTTTTGCCTTCTAGCCATAATCTTTTATTTTATTTTAATGTCTACGTTTCTATTTGAGGCCTTGTTTTATTTTTGCAGGACAAGGTGTAACTTTTTTATGCATCACGTTTACGCTAGAAGACTTTCACTTTTGATTAGCACTTTAGAGCTTTACATGTGTATTCTTTTTATAATATTTTTTGTGCTGCATTAACATAATAGCCCAGCGGATCTCTACCTATAATATGCTGCCCTTGAGGAGTATTCCCAGGAACAATCCTCACTTCCTCATGTCTCATGTTAAAAGCGACACAAAGGACTCGTTTACACGAGCGTGATATACGTGCGGGCGACGCGCGTGCTTTTCACGCGTCTCGTACGCACCTATATTAGTCTATGGGGGCATGCAGACAGTCCGTGAGTTTTGCTCAGTGTGAGTCCGCTGAAAAAAACTCACGACATGTCCTATCTTTGTGCGCTGTTCGCGCATCACGCACCCATTGAAGTCAATGGGTGCGTGAAAACCACGCATGCCGCACGGAAGCACTTCCGTGCGAACTGTGTGATTCGCGCAGCAGCTGTCAAACTCTGAATGTAAATGTTAAGGATCTGCCAGACACAGCTTCTGTATCCACGCCCATAGGTAATCAGTCTGCACCTGCTTCTATGTCTGTGAGACTGACTCCATCTTCCACCACTCAGGATGGCAGGCTTAGGAGTGGGAGAGCCTATCACAGCCTGGCCAGACGGAGCTAGCTCCAGCCCTCTGTCTATTTATACCTGCCTTTCCTGTTCCTCCTTGCTTGTGATTCTTCTCATTTGGTTTCCTGGCCCTGCTGCAGCTTCTTGATCTATTTGACCCTGCTTCATTTTGACCCTGGCTTACTGACTACTCTTCTGCTCTGCGTTTGGTACCTCGTACACTCCTGGTTTGACTCGGCTCGTTCACCACTCTTGTTGCTCTCGGTGTTGCCGTGGGCAACTGCCCCTTTTCCCTTGCTTCTGTGTACCCTTATCTGTTTGTCTGTCGTGCACATATTGAGCGTAGGGACTGTCGCCCAGTTGTACCCCGTCGCCTAGGGCGGGTTGTTGCAAGTAGGCAGGGACTGAGTGGCGGGTAGATTAGGGCTCACTTGTCTGTTTCCTTACCCCCGTCATTACAGTAAACAGAAAAGCACCACGTGCTTTTCTGTTTACAAACATCCAAATGGAGTGTCATAATGATGGCGGCTGCGAGAAAATCTCGCAGTCGCGCATCATACGCTGATGACACACGGAGCTGTTAAGTGCCTTTTGCGCACGCAAAACGCCGCGTTTTCTGCGTGTGCAAAACGCACACGCTCGTGTAAATCAGGCCTAAGGGTGTGTTCACATGGCTTATTTTCAGCTGTTTTTCGGGCTGTAAACGCATTGAAAAATGGCTGAAAATACATGGCCTGAACACCTCCGAACATATGCCGATAAATGTCAATGGGAAAAACGGCGTTTCGTTCCCACGGGGCGTTTTTTATGCGTCGTTTCTAAAAACGGCACATAAAAAAACGCCCTGTAAAAAAGAAGTGCATGTCCCTTCTTGAGCCGTTTTTTCGCATTGTCTCAAAGAAAAACAGCTACAAAAATGGCAGTAAAAAAACGCATCAAATAACGCTTTGCATAAAAAACACCTGAAAATCATAGGCTGTTTTCCCTTGAAAACAGCTACGTATTTTACAGCCGTTTTTTTTTAAGCGTATGAGCATACCCTTAAAGGGAATTTTTTTTTTTTTTTTTAGTTAAACAATTAGTGTATAGGTGATTAAACATTGTTCTAATTTTTTTTATTTTTTTCACGAGTCAGGAAATATTATAAATTAGATTCTAATTTATAATATTTCCCAGCACTGGTCACTAGATGGAGCAATTCCCAAAATTGCAGCATTGCATGTGGTAAAGCAACCACATTGCTTTATGCTGCAAGATTGGAGAAAACTCACTCGCTCTAGTGAGCTCTCAGAATCCCCCCCTCCCTTATCCTGGCTAGTGCCGGGAGAAACGAGGGGATTGAACGGTCAAACCTCCTACACTGTGTGTCGCCATTTTTTGAGCTAACACACAGTGTAGTAGGCTTACATACAGTAGTAAACACACAGTAAAACACGAACATACACAGACCTCACTTACCTGCTCCTGCCGCCGCCGCACCCTTCGGTCCATCCGCTCCGTCTGCTACCTCCGCTCCAAGTGCACAAGTCCGGAAGCCGCGACCGGAAGTAGTAATCTTACTGTCCGGCCGTGACTTCCGGTCCACAAGAAAATGGCGCCGGACGTCGCACAGTCCAATTTGGACTGTGTGGGAGCGGCGCATGCGCCGTTCCCACACAGACGGCGTACAGCATAGTGGATGGAACGGGCCCCGTTCGCATTCACTATGGGACTGTATTCCATGTCTGTATGTGTTGTTAATCGACACATACAGAGATGGAAAAAAAAATGGCAGCCCCCATGGACAAGAAAAAGTGAAAAAATAAAAAAAAGTAAAACACAAACACACAAATAAATATTTTTTTTTAAAATAAAACACAAAAAGCAAATTGATCTAAAAATTTTTTTTTCGTGACACTGTTCCTTTAACCTTAAAAACACACATTAAATGAAATAAATCCTTTTATAAAATTGTTCCCTATAGATAAACCTGCAAGACTTCCAGCAAGCTGCAGAAAAAAGCCGTTGTGATTTTGCAGAAAAGAGGGAGCCTTTTCCTACCAGCCTCCTCTATCTAAACATCTGCAGCGGAAATGCCACTTGTGAACGCCCTAAAAGTATGTTCACACTGAGGTTTTTGTAGGCAGAAAAATCTGCCTCAAAATTCCTTCAGGAGGCTGCGCTCTCTTTGCTGCGGTTTTTTTTTTTTGCGAGTTTTTCAGCCGTGGGCAAAAAGCGCAGTGAAAAACATTTTCTCTGCCTCCCATTGATGTCAATGAAAGGTCAGAGATGGAAACGCCTGAAGAAAGAGCATGACGCTTTTTTTTCCTGCAAGCGTTTTCTTTTCCACTCGCAGGAAAAAAAGCCTTTACCTCCCTTTGAAATCAATGATAGGCGATTTCTGCTGTATTTTGGCGCAGTTTCCAACGTGTTTTCCGCACCAAAAACAGGGCCCAAAAAAACTCAGTGTGAACTAGGCCTAAGGAAATGACGCAGCATTTACAGTAGCAGCACAGTGAGTGAGATTTGAACAAATCTCATGCAGACGCTACAGTAAAAATCTGCAGCAAAAACGTTCATGAATTGACCTGCAGTGCGGATTTTAAATCCTCAGCATGCCAATTTATGCTGCGGATCCGTTGCTATTTTGTTGCTGGTTTTCCACATTGATTCAATTCAATGAGAAAAACCTGCATCAAAATAGCAACAAATCCGCAGCATAAATTGACATGCCATTGATAGGTCAATTTATGACATTTTTTGCTGCGGAAGTGAAACCTAGAACAAATAGCAAATGTTGCCACTTTTGTGGCGGAAACGCTGCGATTCTGCTTCAAAATTCACAAAAAAGCTAATGCTTACCTCCAGCCTTTGTCATAGTGACGCGTTTCTCTGTTCTGAGTGACACCTGGCCTCCTGGGATGACGTTTCAACCCATGTGACTGCTGCAGCCAATCACAAGCTGTGGCGGTCAATTGGGCTGCCGCATCATTCCAGGAGGCGAGGCTGCACTGAAACAGAAGAAGGCGTTGCTATGACAACAGCCAGGGGTAACTATCAGCTTCTTTTATTTTTTTTCAAGCAGTGTTTCTGCAGCGGAGATTCCGACTGAAAATCGGCACCATGTGCACTTTTTCAGGTGGAATTCCCTGCAGGTTCAAGGTTGGATATGCTGTGTAGCCTAAAGCTGGGTTCTCACTGTGCAGATTTTGCAAGCATTTTTTAACACAAAACTAGGAACGGAACCTAAACAGAAGAAATATATAAGGGAAGGCCTTATAGGTCCGCTCTCCTTCATCCAATTCTGGCTTTGGCTTACAAAATGCTGACAAAATCTGCAGCAAATCTGCACTGTGGAAACCCAGTCTTAGGCCTTATTCACACGAACGTGTCCGTTTTACGAGCGCAAAAGTTCAGTGTGGCATCTGTATATGGTGCGTGGCTGCGTGATTTTCGCGCAGCCGACATCAACATGACACTCTGTTTTTATGTTTACAAACATAAAAGCAGGAGGTGCTTTTCTGTTTTCATTCATTTCTTTTACTACTGTAGCGAGCATCACGTGCGGCACCGGGAAGTGCTTCCGTGTGCCGAGCGCAATTTGCACGGACCCATTGACTTCAATGGGTGTGTGCTGTGCGAAACACGGGCAAGTATAGGACATGTCGTGAGTTTTACGCAGCGGACACACGCCGTGAAAATCACGACATGTCAGAACGGCCCCATTGACTTACATAAGTCTGTGCGACGCGCGTGATTTCCACGCGCGTAGCGCGGACGTAATACACGTTCGTGTGAATAAGGCCTAAGGGTGTGTCCGGTTGTGGCAGTTCTTCTGCCGATTTGCAGCGTGGGTTCTGCATCGCAAATCCGCAGCAGCTTACAGTACATCACAAGGGGATGGGGTTTTCAAAACCCCATCCACATGTAGCAGAAGACGACGACCGCAATAACAGCGGAGCATTCTGCTTATTTCAAATCTGCAGCCTGCTCATTCTGTTGCGGAGAAGCCACGGATTTTCACTGCGGATTTCAGCCTTTGCAATGCATAGGCTGAAACCTAGGTCAAATCTGCTGCTAAATCCACAACTAAATCTGTATGTAACATATGTGGATTTCCCAAGAATTTGATCAAAATCTGCGGGGAAATTGTCCGCTAAGTCCCCCTACGGAATACAGGTTGCCCAGGTTCCTGAAAGACAAATCTGCCTAGATATAGTGCAATTTGGTAGCGACGAGGGGCATTTATTTAGGGGGATTGAGTATAAGGGGGGATTCACACGAGCGTGATTTGGCAGCGTGTAGGGCGCGTGGTTTTCGCGCGGCACGCAATGCCCTATAGAAGTCTATGGGGCAGTACACACAGTCCGTGTATTTTGCGCAGCGTTTGTTCGCTGCGCAAAATACGCGACAGGTTCAATAACTCTGCGTATTTCACGCATCACGCACCCATTGAAGTCAATGGGTGCGTGAAAACCAGGCAGGTCGCACGGAAGCACTTCCGTGCGAACAGCGCACGAGCTGTCAAAAGGATGAATGGAAACAGAAAAGCACCACGTGCTTTTCTGTTTCCAAGCATCCAAACTGAGTGTCTTTGCGAGGAGCGAACCCCGACAACCGAAGCTAACTTCACCGGGTTCGGCCAAACTCGTTTTGGCCGAACCCGGCAAAAAAATTTCCGGTCCGCGACGTCGGGAGACATTCACTGTGCATGGTGCTGAAAGAGTTAAACTGTTTCAGCACCATGGACAGTGACTTGCGATCCCAAAATACATGAACCTGTAAAAAAAACCGAAGTTCTAACTTACCGATTACTCCTGTCTCCTTCCTGCAGTCCGACCTCCCGGGATGACACTTCAGTTCAAGTGACAGCTCCAGCCAATCACAGGCCAAGCACAGGCTGCAGCCAATCACAGGCTGCAGCGGTCACTTGGACTGCCGCGTCATCCAGGGAGGTGGGGCCCGATGTCAAGAGAGGCGCGTCACCAAGGACGCGTCACCAAGGCAACGGCCGGGAAGTTCTCGGTAAGTAGGAACTTTATCTTTTTTTTTTACAGGTTTTTCGCTGTTGTGTTCGGCATTCACTGTCGAGGGTGCTGAAAGATTTAGCTCTTTCAGCACCTTGGACAGTGACGGGCGTTGACAAGCCTCATCTCTATGATGCCGGCTGCGCGAAAATGACGCAGCCGCGCATCAGACACGCATGACACACGCAGCTGTCAAATGGTTTTTGCGCTCGCAAAACGCTGCGTTGTTTGCGCGCGCAAAAACGCAACGTTCGTGTGAATCTGCCCTAAAGCAGATCTCTATTACAGCTTCATATGGTTTGTTACCCAGCTTTTCTGAAACCCTCAAAGGCAAATCTGCCTAAATATGACACAGTTTGAGAGATAATGGTTTGTTACCCAGCTGTCCCAGTACCCTGAAAGGCTTTGCCTTATCTATGGCACAATTTGGTAGCGAGGAGGGGCATTTATTTAGGGGGATTTAGTATTTTACAGTTTCTATTACAACTTCACATGGTTTGTTACCCAGCTTTCCTGGGATCCTGAAAGACATATCTGGCTAGCTAAGCTACAGTATGCAAAATGTATCACTGCATAAGAAGGCAGGTGTGTTAATCGCAGCTTCACAGCGATTCTTGGCTCCTGATTAGCAAATCTGACTAGTAATGCTACGATATAGGTGATGTAGATTTATCAATGCAGGACTAGGCAGATCTGGCATTCTGCCGCCTGGGAAAGATTGGTAACAAGCTCTGTGGGGCAGTGATGGATGGCATATTGGTCATATAAAACACACACAATACTGCTCTGATACGTTGAGTGTATCTAACAGATAGTATCAGGGAAATATGGCTTGTGGTCACCATTGCAGATCCACAGTGTTGCTGCTCTATGAGAGCTGAGTGACTAGTCGTTCTAGCTATATATATACATACAGGCCATGCTCCAGGTTTATGTGGGCCCTTGGGCGACACAGACTTAGTAAGCCCCTTTGCGGGGGAACTCACGGCGGCAGTAAAATGTCAGAAAACTTCATTTTTTTCGCCCATATAGACATTAGGCCCTGTTTATGCCCCCATATAGAATTTATGCCCTCAGTTTGTACCCCCATAAATTTAGTGCCCTCTGTAGATAGTGCCACACAGCCGCCCTCCCAGGTAGTGCCAAACAGCCCTCTCCTCCCAGGTAGTGCCACACAGCCCCCCTCCCTGGTAGTGCCACACAGCCCCCATCCCAGGTAGTGCCACACAGCCCCCTCCCTGGTAGTGCCACACAGCCCCCATCCCAGGTAGTGCCACACAGCCCCCATCCCAGGTAGTGCCATACAGCCCCCCCACCCAGGTAGGGCCACAAAGCCCACTCTCCCAGGTAGTGCCACACAGCCCCCTCCTCCCAGGTAGTGCCACACAGCCCCCCTCCCTGTAGGTAGTGCCGTTGGGGTTCCCTCTAGGAGTAGAATACCCAGCCAGAGCATTGCCGACGCTCTGGCTGGGGATTCCACTTCAGGAGAAACCCCTGACATCACTGTCCATATATGGACATTGTTGTCAGGGGCAACCCCATAGCCATAGTCCCGGGCAGAGCACTACTAGCACTCTGCCTGAGACATTTGACAGGGCTCAAGAGTGAAAGAGTACCATGTAAAACTGAGGCCTAATTTGGCGATTTACAAAGTATTGGTTCACAATTGCAGTGCTCTGATGTGAAATAATAAAGGAAACCCCTGACAAGTGACCCCATTTTGGAAACTGCACACCTCAAGTCATTTATTAAGGGGTGTAGTGAGTATTTTCACCCTACAGGACTTTTACATAAATGATTGCGCTGCGGATTGTTGCAGAGTAAAAATTTAAATTTTTCCCTAGATATGCTATTTCAGTGGCAAATATTGTTAAAAGGGTTGTCCCGGGTATGAAAATGCCTTATATGTGGAAGTAAACAGCTATTTAGGCACTGTCACGGCGCGGGGTGTGGACCCACTGGGCCGTATCGCGTAGCGGGATAGCAGCTGGCCAACTAGGTACAATACAATGTCTATAGTCCAGAAAGGGTACCTGAGGCAATGTAGACAGTAGCGGTGACACAACTTGACATTCACTGTAGATGGCACAGTAGATGCAGCGGAAGACACGACTTGACTCTCACTGTAGATGGCACAGAGGCACGGGAGCACAGGATACAGAGTACAGGCAGCAGGAACGGGTAATACCGGGAACTGAAAACACTAGGAGACCATTTACAACACAAACTTTAGGTATACAACAACGTTCAGACAAGGATCAAGTGGGCAGGACTCTTTTTATAGTCCAGCAGCATTCTGGGCTAATTACTGATTTTAAACAACTGGACGCGTACTGGGTGTTTAAGGCTGAGCTCGCGTGGGCGCGCGCGCCCTGCGGGAAACCGTCTCAGAGCCCGGAAGTGAGTGCCGGCGTCTCCCTGGAGGGAGATGCCGCCGAGAACACAGACGTCCATGGCTGTGGCCGTCAGAGGGTAAGTCTGAACTAGGGTCCGCGGCCATAGACGTTGTAGGGTTCAGAGGGGAGGGAGCGCCATTTAGCTTTTGGAGAGTGGATTTGCTTGGTAGTCGTTTTGTTTGACTATTGCTGGTATTTCCGTTTACAATGTGAGGGTACATGTAAGCTCGGCAGAGTACATCAGGGACATAGTCAGGTGGTATAATAATCGGGTTAAAAAACCCAGTAAAATAATCCATAGATGTGTGTTACGCTGTGAAGCAATCCTTTCTGCACAGGCCAGTGTCGCACTGATAAATAGTCCTTACTTATTCCCTTTTGGTACACACTCCGCACCTTTGCAGTTTGGGGAATTTTGATGGGAAAGTGTTGTCCTGGTATAATACGGGCCCCCTCGTTTCCAGCAGATATGTTTGGGGCCCCTCCTTGCGGGACGAGCTATAGTTTTTATTTTTACCACTTTGGGGTACATACGACTTTTTGATCACTTTTTATCCTATTTTTTGGGAGGAAAGGTGACCAAGAAACTGAAATTCTGGCATTGTTTTTTAGTTTTTTTTATACAGTGTTCACCATGCGTTATAAATGACTTGTTACCTTTATTCTGCGGGTCAGTCCGATTCCGGCGATAACTAATTTATAGCACTTTTTTATGTTCTACAACTTTTTGCACAATAAAATGACTTTTGTAAAAAGAATGTATTTTTTCTGTCGCCAAGTTGTGAAAACCATAACGTTTTCATTTTTTCGTCGATGGAGCTGTATGAGGGCTTGTTTTTTGCGAGACGAGCTATAGTTTATATAAGTACCATTTTTGGATACACACGACTTTTTGATCACTTTTTATTCCAATATTTGTAGGGCAAAGTGACCAAAAAAACGATATTCTGGTATAGTTTTTTTATGTTTTTTTTTTACACCATTCACCGCGTGGAATAAATAAAATAATATTTTTATAGTTTAGGCCATTAGGGTATCGTCACACGGCCTATTTTCAGACGTAATTCTGGCGTTTTACGCCTCGAATTACGCCTGAAAAAATGGCTCCATTACGTCTACAAACATCTGCCCATTGCTTTCGATGGGTTTTACGATGTTCTGTTCCCACGAGGTGTAATTTTACGCGTCGCTGTCAAAAGACGGCGCATAAAAAGACGCCCACGTCAAAGAAGTGCATGTCACTTCTTGGGACGTTTTTGGAGCCGTTTTTCATTGACTCCATTGAAAAACAGCTCCAATAACGCTCGTAAAATACACCGCGAAAAACGCAAGTAGTTACAAAAAACTTCTGAAAATCAGGAGCTGTTTTCAGGCGAAAACAGTGCCGTAATTTCAGATGTATTTTGCTACTGCGTGTGAACATACCCTTACGGACGCAGCGATACCAAATATGTATGGTTTATTTATTTTTCAATAATAATGGAAGTTTTCCGTGCTAGGCAGACCGGGAGGCCAGTATTAGGCCTCTGGTTGTCATTGCAGCCACCGGAACCCCTGCAATTTCATTGCTGGGGTTCCGATGAGCTGCAAACAACCTAAATGCAGCGATAGTTTTTGACCGCTGCATTTAAGGGGTTAATAGCGGTGATCGAAGCTAATTTCGGTCCCCACCATTACAGCGGGATGTCAGCTGTAATACACCGCTGACATGCGGCAATGATGGCGCCGACTCAGGATACGGCAAAATGCGGGAAGCACTAGCTTTCCATGACGTATCCATACAGCAAATGTCGGGAAGGGGTTAAATAGAGAAATATTTACATAATAAAGCTGTGGCCACTTCCACTTTACCACACAAGGTGTGTTTGGTTTTATTTAAGGTAAAATAATGGTGTAATAGGCCAATGGCAAGTTGGTTTTAAGTTGGTGAATGTCCTTGCAGTCTCACAGCAGAATGGTAGAGGCACAGATCCTATGTAATGTATCCACGGGATAACTGAATATGACTAAACATGGTGCCAGTCATGTGACCATCCCCTCTACATACACACACATCCATCATGTGACACCTAGCGTTAACATGACATACATGTGTTGGGACCAAATAGAGGACACATCCATGGGCTAAGTGAATAGGACTAATGGTAGAATAATGATGACCAACCACATCACTGTTCGTGTATTTACTAAAATGACCGCCTGTCTCTAGGTGATATTTAAAATGTCTGCCTGTCTCTAGGTAATGTTATCATGTTGTTAATAAAGTTAGCTGTTTTAGAAAAAAAACCCATAGAGGAGACAGATAGTATTATGTAAGAGCTGCTTCTACACAGACCCTGACAGACATGATGAGAGGCTGCTGGAAGAGGGAATACTTATAAGGTCTCATGCACACGGCCGTAGCCATGTGCACGGTCCGTAATTACAGGCACGGATGGCCGCGGACTGTCACCCATGTTGGCGGGCCGTGCTGCCATTATAAAGTATAGGAGCACGGTCCGTAAATTCAAAAAATAGTCCTATATTTTGCGGTTCATTTCTACGGCCCATACACCTCCCTGTAAATATACGGGAAGGTGTCCGTGGGCCATAGAAATGAATGTGTCAGTATTTTTATCTGCAATTATGGATCCGTAATTGCGGATAAAAATGATGGTCGTGTGCATGAGGCCTGACTTCTGTTCCTCAGTAAAATGCTATTGACGGGTTAGATACCTGGACAGTGTTACCTGAATGCTGGGGGTCACATGGTGTGTGCGCGTGCGTGAATGTATCACATGACTCTCCCCGTATTTAGTCACTTCAGTTAGCCCATGGATGCATTACTATGGACTATACTATTATTATTTATTTCTTTTTACAGTGGCAACTGCACTGATATGAGAAAGGTATGAGAGCAGAATGTCTAATACATGAATATTAGAAAACTGTATGATTTCCTATTCTATAAATAAATGAAACAAATAAAAACTGGACAACCCCTTTAATAAATTTGTTGCATCTTCGGCTGGCCGTGTCCCACAGGGTAAAATCCAGTTTGTGACGTAAATTGCAGTCAATCTTTTGCACCGTGGGTGGCCCCGGCCCTCCTGCCAAGCCGCTCCCATTTTTTTTAACGTGGCAAGAGAGTTTCAAAACAACAAATAAATCGCATAGAATTCGGCAATAGGGCGTGCGCCATAATTTTGGACTTTTTAATGCCAGAAAACTGGGGTGATGCCCTTCATAAATTTCCCCCACGTTCTCACACAGTCTCCCCTGTGGAGCATCATAAAGTTGCAAAGTCTGAAGATCAAAACTAAAATGGAAAGTAGTCCAATGTTTACATCACAAACATACACTTCAGAAATGATTGTAAAAAACAGATGATCTACTTTATTACATGTACATAGGATGTGGTTTTAGCACAAAGTGACTGCAAGACGTCCCCAAATATAGTAGTAACCACAGTGTATCCAAATCCAATGACAGCCGGTGTCTTCCACTACAGTGACAGCCACAGTGCACCCGATTACAGACAGACAGTGTCCCCAAATACAGTAACAGCCACAGTGTCCCCAAATACAGTAGTAACCACAGTGTATCCAAATCCAATGACAGCCGGTGTCTTCCACTACAGTGACAGCCACAGTGCACCCGATTACAGTGACAGCCACAGTGCACCCGATTACAGTGACAGCCACAGTGCCCCGATTACAGTGACAGCCACAGTGCCCCGATTACAGACAGACAGTGTCCCAAAATACAGTAACAGCCACAGTGTCCCCAAATACAGTAACAGTCACAGTGCCCCGATTACAGACAGACAGTGTCCCCAAATACAGTAACAGCCACAGTGTCCCAAATACAGTGAAAGCCACAGTGTCCCCGATTACAGAGACAGCCAGTGTCTCCAAATATACTAACAGTCACAGTGCCCTAAATACAGTGAAAGCCACAGTGTCCCCGATTACAGAGACAGCCAGTGTCTCCAAATATACTAACAGTCACAGTGCCCTAAATACAGTGACAGCCACAGTGTCCCCGATTACAGAGACAGCCAGTGTCTTCCACTACAGTGACAGCCACAGTGCACCCGATTACAGACAGTGTCCCCAAATACAGTAACAGCCACAGTGTCCCCAAATACAGTAGTAACCACAGTGTATACAAATCCAATTACAGCCAGTGTCCTCCACTACAGTGACAGCCACGGTGCCACAGATTACAGTGACAGCCACAGTGCACCCGATTAGGGTATGTTCACACGTAGTCAACCAAAACGTCTGAAAATCCAGAGCTGTTTTCAAGGGAAAACAGACCCTGCTTTTCAGACGTTTTTTACCAACTCGCATTTTTACCAACTAATTTTTTTACCAACTCGTTTTTGGAGCTGTTTTCATTGGAGTCTATGAGAAAACAGCTCCAAAAACGTCTGAAAGAAGTGTCCTGCACTTCTTTTGACGAGGCTGTATTTTTACGAGTCGTCGTTTGACAGCTGTCAAACGACGACGCGTAAATAACAGGTCGTCTGCACAGTACGTCGGCAAACCCATTCAAATGAATGGGCAGATGTTTGCCGACGTATTGCAGCCCTATTTTCAGACGTAAAACGAGGCATAATACGCCTCGTATACGTCTGAAATTTGGCCGTGTGAACATACCCTTACAGTGACAGCCACAGTGCACCCGATTACAGTGACAGCCACAGTGCACCCGATTACAGTGACAGCCACAGTGCACCCGATTACAGACAGTGTCCCCAAATACAGTAACAGCCACAGTGTCCCCAAATACAGTAACAGCCACAGTGTCCCCAAATACAGTGACAGCCCCAGCGCCCCCAGATACTGACAATCACAGTGCTCCAAATACAGTGACAGCCACAGCGCCCCCAGACACTGACAATCACAGTGCTCCAAATATAGTGACAGCCACAGCGCCCCCAGACACTGACAATCACAGTGCTCCAAATATAGTGACAGCCACAGCGCCCCCAGACACTGACAATCACAGTGCTCCAAATATAGTGACAGCCACAGCGCACCCAGACACTGACAATCACAGTGCTCCAAATATAGTGACAGCCACAGCGCACCCAGACACTGACAATCACAGTGCTCCAAATACAGTGACAGCCCCAGCGCCCCCAGACACTGACAATCACAGTGCTCCAAATATAGTGACAGCCACAGCGCCCCCAGACACTGACAATCACAGTGCTCCAAATACAGTGACAGCCCCAGCGCCCCCAGACACTGACAATCACAGTGCTCCAAATACAGTGACAGCCACAGCGCCCCCAGACACTGACAATCACAGTGCTCCAAATATAGTGACAGCCGCCAGCATAATTTACCTTGTTTTATGGTGAATCCAATCTAAGCAAGAGGAAGCATCACTTGCAGAGCAGACTCTTTGTTGGAGATGCTGCCACCTGCTGGCTGTACTTGTTCTATGTCTTCTATATAAGGGTATGTTCACACGCACTAATTACGGACGTAATTCGGGCGTTTTTGCCCCGAATTATGTCCGAAAATAGCGCATTGATAGCGCTGACAAACATCTGCCCATTGAAAGCAATGGGCAGACGTTTGTCTGTTCACACGAGGCGTAATTTACGCGCCGCTGTCAAATAACGGCGCGTAAATTGACGCCAGCGTCAAAGAAGTGACCTGTCACTTCTTTGGCCGTATTTGGAGCCGTTATTCATTGACTCCAATGAATAGCAGCGCCAATTACGTCCGTAATGGACGCGGCGTTCAAGTGCCTGCACATGCCGTTACGGCTGAAATTACGGGGATGTTTTCAGGCTGAAACATACCCGTAATTTCAGCCGTTACGGACGCCCTCGTGTGAACATACCCTAACAAGTAAATCTTTCACAACTTGCCCAAAGACCACCTGCCGAACAAGTTTTCGGCAGGTTTATAAGATGAAAAACTGCCAGGCTGCAAAGAAAGCAGCCCAATTTGCCAAGTTGGCAACCCTGCTTAGGGCCCTAAATAAATGGCAGATCTGTGCAAAGTGTATTTTATTAGATATTCTGACCACATAGTGGAGCAAACATTAACCCCTTTCCATCGTAAACAACTTTCAGATTTTAATTTTCGTTTTTTTCTCCCCACCTTCCGAAAGCCATAAAATTTTTTTTTTGCATCTATATTTTCCAATGAGGGCTTGATTTTTGCGGAACGAGTTGTAGTTTTTCGTGGCACCATTAAATGTAATGTACTAGGAAACGGGAAAAAAATTATTTGTGGGGTAGTAAATTTAAAAAACAGCGATTCCTCCATGGTTTTTTGCGCATCGTTTTTACGGAATTCACTGTGCAATTAAAACAACATGTTAACTTTATTCTGTGGGCCAATACGATTACGGCAATACCAAATATATATCGTTTTTTTCTATATTTTACTACTTTTACAAGTAAAAACCGAAGTGTAAAAAATAACATTTATTTTGTATCGCCAAATTCCGAGAGCCATAACTTTTTTATTTTTCCGTCGATTAAGTGGTATGAGGGCTTATTAAACCCCTTATTAAACACCTGCATTAACCCTTACTTCACCACCTGCCCGGGGCCACTTCCTTACAGTGGGGCTCTGTGAGGAAAGGGGGCACGAAAGATGGCCACTGGCTCTGTAGGGTAGCGGGGTAGCACAGGGTGACAAGCAGGCACTGCCTACTCTTCAGCTTCTTCTGCTGGCTGGGCTGGCACTGCTGTACAGGGCTGGCTTCAGACTGGCGGCAGGCACTCAAGACTCCTGCCTCAATCAAAGCTCTACCTCCTCCAACATACAGAGACACCCTTGTCACTGAGGGAAAATACAGAGTGGGAGGGGCTAGTATGAGTGGGGGCGGGCACTGCTGTACAGGGCTGGCTTCAGACTGGCGGCAGGCACTCAAGACTCCTGCCTCAATCAAAGCTCTACCTCCTCAAACATACAGAGACACCCTTGTCACTGAGGGAAAAGACAGAGTGGGAGGGGCTAGTATGAGTGGGGGCGGGCAACATATAGGTCAACGGAACAGGGCTCTGCGATGCTATAGTGCCCGTTCCATTCACCTAAATGCAGCTATATGGGCCCTATAGTGTTAGGATATCGGTGGACACCTTTATGAGTTTTACACGTTAGCGGTTTCCTGGAGTTATAAAACTTGCACTAAGTTTCAGGCTGTAAATTTCATTCAGAAGTATTGCAATGTATTATATTAGCAATCAGCATATTGTATGTTAAAATCCCGCAGTAGGACTAAAATAAAAACGTAAAAAAAAAGTTTCATGAAGTTTATAGAAAAATGAAAAAAGAAACTAGTTTCCCTTACAAAATGCCTGACAGTACAAGATTGGTATCGTCGCGTCTGTAGCGACCTGTACTATAAAAATACAACATTATTTATCCTGCACAGGGAATGACGGAAAAAACAATGTCAGAATTGCTATAATCTCGCCTCCCAAAACAGCAAAAACAACTCATCAAAAAACAATGGTGAAAAAAAAGTTTCATTCTCAGAATGAAGTTTTTTTTAAAGTTTTTATTGTGCAAAACGAATAAAACACAAAATAACTGGATATGTTTGCTATCGCCATAATTGTGACGACCTCCAGAACAAAGTCATGTCATTTGTACTGACCATTGAATTCTATAAAAACAAGACTAAAAGTTGTTCAATACATTTATGTGCCCCAAAATGGTAAGATTAAAAAATACACCTCATCCCGCACCAAATAGGCCTTTATAAGGCGGTGTCGATGAAAAAACAAAAAACCATGGAAATGTGGAGATGAAAAGAATCATTATGTGTACCCCAACATGGTACCGGTAAGACATACAAGGAATACGCTTTCTAATAGGCGTCCTGCGGGCTTCTGCGCAGGTCAATTTAAATAGAGGGGGAAGCAAATATTTGTAAATCTGTCATTAACAAGAATACATAAAAACATGGGATTTATTTTGTTATTGTCAAAGAACTGTTATCCATGTCATGTACAGATAAAGTACAAAGCTGCCGGTACCCGCTGCCGCCAAACAGCAGGAGATGTCGCGGAGCCAAGAACTGCTTAGTAAATCCGCAAATAACACCGCGTGGGTTTTGCCACCCGGCAGCCACCATTGTTCAGCTGCAGGGTGCATGGGCAGCCTAACTGTCAGTTAGTCACATGGCTGCTTAACATTAAAGCAACAACTGAACAGTTCAGCCCCATCTGTTGTGCTACACTGCATAGTGTGACTATATTGTCCTGTGTGTCGTGTGTTCAGAGTAGCGCTTACCGATAGATGACCAGGAGATCTGAGCAGTCACAACCAGGTACATATGAAAGGAAATCATGTGCAGGACATTCTCCTCAGAGATCACCAGTCACTGGAAGAGTCGTTACAACTCAACTGATCATGGCAGTCGGTCAACGGTCTTACCAACCAGTCCAAATCATACAACCAATCACTGCCAGACATGTCTGTCACATGACCTCTTCACTGCAGCCAATTGTCTTTCAGGAATTATCTTTAAAACTGGACAAATATAATTTTTATCAATAATCTTTTTGGACAGTCGTTTCATCCAAATCAAACAAAGCAGATATTATAATGTGTAAGGAAGGGAAATCCCATCATGAAAATGTTCCCAGTGTATTCATTTTCAACAACTGTATGTGGCAGTTTTTAATGCCAAATTCCCAGTGATCTGGACCACAGCTTCTCAATCTTTCACTACTGGGTCCTGAACCAGCCAGAACATGGCGATGCCCGGGCCTAAGAAATGGTCGCAGTCCATGCCAAGATGTTTACAAATATTTATTTCTCAATGTGTCACAATGTGTCATTGTTGTGCAGCGACAGACGCCATACAGTAGATTAGAAGATTCCTTTCTAGGATTTTTTGTTCTTTGCTCAGAAAAACTATGTTCACCCGGGGGTGTATTTGTTCCAGATTTTCTGCAAAGATTCTTCACCAAAAATCTGCAGCAACTTGCATTGCAAGTTTTCCAAACCTCATTCACACATTGCAGAAAACATCAGCAGGGTTGTTAGGGCTTGCAGACTTGAAAATCCACAGCATGTTCTATTCTGTTGCGGAAAGGTGGAAGAATTTGTATTTGACCCTTGCCATGACAAATCCATGGTTAAATCCAAGTAAAAATCAGCTTCAAAATCCTCAGGGGTGCGATGCAGATTTGTGTTGCTGATTTGAAGGCAGAAAATACTCCCTGTGTGAACATAGACTTTGGCTGATGTTGGGGCTTCTCTTTGCTGCATGACAGATCATATAGATTGTATTTTGCATGTTTACAATGTGTTCCTTTCCAAACCAGAACAGGTCACTTTTACAGCAGTTTCAGACAAGGTGGATCACATAATGCCGGCTATACTAGAGTGTGTTTAACCCCTTAGTGACCAGCCTATTTTAGGCCTTAATCACCAAGCAGTTTTTTACGTTTTACCATTGTGGCATTCAAAGAGCTATAACTTTTTTATCTTTGCATCGACATAGCAAACATAGGGACTTGTTTTTTGCGGGACAAGTTGTATTTTTTAATAGCACTATTTTGGGGTACATATAATTTATTGATTAGCTGTTATTAACTTTTTTCGGGGGGAATAGAAAAAAAAGTTTTCTTATGTTTTACTACTTTTAGGCCCGCTGCACACGGCTGTAATCCCAGTCCGTGATTACGGCTACGGGCGGCCACGGACAGTCGTCCTCATTTGCAGGCCATGCTCCCATTATAAAGTACGGGAGCATGGTCTGTAAAATAAAAAAATTACGCATGTCCTATATTTTACGGAAGCTTCCTATGGCCCGAGCACCTTCCCATAAATATACGGGACGGTGACTGTTGGCAAAAGAAATGAATGGGTCTGTAATTACAGTCCTTAATTACGGATGAAATGTACGGTCGTGTGCACGGGGCTTTACACAGTAAAAACACTTTTTTTTAAAAAAATTATTTGTTTTTGTGTCGCCATATTTTTAGAGCCATAACTTTTTATATTTTTCAGCCGATGCAGCTGTATGAGGGATTTTTTTTTTGCGGGATTACTTGTAGTTTTTATTTGTACCATTTTGGAGTACATGCGACTTTTTGATCACTTTGTATCAAACGTTTTTGAAGGCAGGATGAACAGAAAACAGCAATTCTAGCAAAATGTTTTTTACTTTATTTTTTATAGTGCTGGCCGTAGAGGGTTAAATAATGTAATAGATTTATAGTTGGGGTCGTTACAAACGCGTCAGTTTGTTAGGGGAAGAAGTGGGTTTTTAATTAATTGTTTTTTAATTGAGGTTTTTATTTATTAATTACATTTATTAAGCTTTTTTTAAACTTTTTTTTAGTCTCACTAGGGGACTTTACTATGCGATCATGTGATTGCTTTCATAATACATTGCAATACTTCTGTACTGTAGTGTATTATTGCCTGTCAGTTTTACACTGACAGGCATCTGTTAGGCCATGTCTCTGGCATTCATTAGAGGCAGACCTGGGGGCCTCTTTTATCCACCGATCGCATCGTGGGTGTGCTGGTGGGGTGAGAGAGGGAGCCCCCTCCCTCTAAAACCACTCAGATGTGGTGACCGCCACATCTGAGGGGTTAAAAGGACGGGATCGATGATGATTTCGATCCCGCCCGCTCAAGCTTGTCTGCTCCCAGCCCTCAGATACCTACGGTAGCTGAGAGCAAAGCGATCTAACTGCTCCCGGCGACTCCGATTTATTCTGATGCAGTGCCATAGAAAGGCACATGAATCAGAATAAAGCCTGTTAGTGGCCGCATATTGGTGGTCACTAACGAGTTCATTATACAATGTTAGTAGCCTATCTGAAGACTTTGGAAACATGCGCACATGTTCTGAACACAGATCAGGGCAAGCAGCGTCAATTGTTTATATAAAAAAACCAGAAACGGCAGCAGTGCTGGGGTCCTGGATTCAATGTGAGCTTGTATGTTCTTCCTGGATTTGCGTGGATTTTCTTCCGGGTACTCCGGTTTCCTCCCACACTTTGCTTCCTATAAAACTGGCCCCAGTGTGTGTGTCTGAGATAGGATGAGCTCCGATGAGACTGTGAGCTCCATTGGGGGCAGGGAATGATGTAAATGGTGACAATCTCTGTACTGCACTGAAGAATATGTTAGTGCTATATAAGCAACAATAGAAAATAGAAAATGTAAAACAAAAAAAAATCCCAATGAAACGACTTACAATAAATGTAACTTCCATCCCCTAAATTTACAATGTATTAGTTCCTTACAATGAGTAGCAATCCATTAGTTACCTTATTGGCACTGTCGTTTTCTAAAAAGAACATTCTTGTATGGGATTACCAAACTGTAACCTTACCTTTGACTGATGACTTCCAAGAGGCCACAAGTTCTTTATATTGTATATGTTGCTTAGTCAATAACATTGCTAAAGGGGTTGTGTGATGACAGACATTTATGACATATCCACAGGATACGCCATAAATGTCTGATAGATGCGGGTCCCAGCTCTGACATCAGGGGCTTCTCCTGGAGTGGAATCCCCGGCCAGAGCGTCGGCTGTGAGAATAGCCCCATTTGGGGTGAATTGTTTTTACTTCTTCTGTGTGACGGCCATTATAAAGAACGTCCTTCACATGGCCGGAGAACCCTGCTGTGTGAATAGGGACTAATAGATTGTCTGTCACTTTTACACTGACAGGCAATAATGCGATCAGAAGATCGCATTGTAAAGTCCCCTAGCGAGACTAAAAAAAATCATTCAAAAATAGATTACAGTAAAAATTAAATTACATTTTTTCATAAAAATTGGTTTTATTTACTAGGAGTATAAAAACAAAATACAAATATATGGTATTGCTGCGATCATAATAACAAAAATCTATACATATTTGGTATCGTCGCAATCGTACTGACCCATAGAATAAAGCTAACATGTTATTTACACCGCATAGTGAACTGCGTAAATTATAAACGTGAAAATCAATGTTGAAATTGCTGTTGTTTTTTTTTCCAGCGACACGCAGGACCCGCTGTCACTGAACCCGTCAGTCCCGCTGACCTGACGGATACAGGTTTCAGTGCTAGATACAGCTGCTCTGTATACAGGATACAAAGTAGCTGTATATCAAAAAGTTAAAATATCTTTGAATAAAAATATAATTACAAAGTTGCAGTAATTGCACCGATACACGTTTTATATATATATATATATATATATATATATATATATATATATATATATATACATACAAATATTCCCCAGGCACAACATTCGATAAAATATTTGGAGATTTAAGTGTGCCATACTTCAGACACGCTATATAAATTTAATTACCCCTCCTAATACAAAAAAATACAACAGGAATTGACCAGATGGCATAAGTTTTATCCTCATTGGGAAGAAATCATCTTTAACCCCTTCCCGATATTTCACGTATCCATATGTCATAGCCGGGTAGGGGAAGTATGGAACAGGCTCACGGAGTAAACCCGCCCCGTACGATGTGGGTGTCGGCTGTATGTTACAGCCGACACCTCACAGTAACGACTGCAGCATTTAAATAGTTAGAAAGAGGGGGCGACCCCCTCTAGCAGCTCATCGCGCCCCCCACAATGCAATAGCGGAGTGGCGATGGTTACTATGGCTGCCTGGGGGCCTAACAAATGCCCCCAGGTCCACCATCTTTGTGCTCCTATTAAGACCTGCCTCTGGCATCATACACTCCTCTTTACAACGCCCACTTGGTCAAAAAGTAAAACACGCCCAGTTGTCCATTGAGAAACTCATTAGCATAAATCTAATATAGGTCATAACTCCGTCAAAAATGATCGTTTTTCTAATTAAAAAACACTGATGTAATCTACAATACAGCGCCGATCTCATTGTGTAGAAGATAGGGCACTAATAATGTGGTGACAGAGCCTCTTTAAATACACAGTGGCAGTGTTTTTTCAATTACTTTTTAATGACTTTTGTTGTGTGATATCACGCTGCTGCAAGTTATCCGAGTCAAGATAAAGATGGCTACATCCGTACATACACGCAATCAAATTGTTTGCATTTAATGGCATAAATTACATTATGCTTAGTACAATTTGTATAAACGCATCAATATCGTAAGTACTTTTTAAAAAAGAAAAAACTTTTTGGGAAAGTCAAGTTTTGTTGTTAGCGACACTGTAGAAAAGACTTGTGACAACATGTAACTAAGAGATCTCATCCTCTAGGTGACCCAAGGGCAGCCTTTACCCACAATTTGTGTCAGGACTGGATCCGGATTTAACATGGGTTCGTTTTTTTCTGAATAATTTTTGATATTTCTCCAAACTTTTGGCTCTATGCCGTTGAAAAAACTGGAAATTGATCTCTCGTGCTTCAGTATTTATTATTAAACAAGATGGATTCTTGTGTCCTTTGTTTTGATGCCCTTCTTAACATCCATTGTTAATATCCTGTAAAATGTAATCCACGGTCAATATGTATACATTGGTTGTGAAATGTCTTGTCATTTGAGCAGGCTACCCTACTTCTTATAAGGTCCCCTGTAGGTATTGCCTAGATGGTGTGAGCTGGGTGACAGCTCCTAGCATTAAGGATGGTAGTGCCCGAAGAGGGTTCACAAAATGTTTCCTTTTCTGTATTACAATTCCCCTGTAACATAATCTCGAAGAAGGTAACAGAATCCATGGATGCCGAGCCTGTAACATTGTAAATTATATGTATTGGTTTTATTGTATTCCATAAATGGTGGTACAGACGCCACATCACAACCCCTAAACAAAAAAAGATCGTCGATGTAGCGTCCACCCCACACAATCCACTCGTAAAAAGGATTATTGGCTGAAAATTTTTTCTCCCACCATGTCATAAACAAATTGTCCATGGAGAGGGATAATTTTGACCCCATCAGGGCGTCTTCTATCTGCAATAAAATAAAACTATCAAGGCACAAGTAATTATGTGAGCGCAGATACTCCACTGACATTAAAATAAATTCTTGTAGACATTTGAAATACCTGGTGTATTTCCTCAAATGGAATTCCATTGCCTTGATTGCTGGAATATGTGGTATGCAGGTAGGGCCACCATCAGAAATTTCTGGGCTTCATACAGTCAGTGGAATTCCATTTGAGGAAATACATCTGGGTCCCCCATTATTAGGGGATTTGGAGAGTTTGCAACGGAAAGTCGTGGGATGGGAGCAGGACGCAAAGTGCCAGGGACTCTGTGAGCGGGCGGAGGAGTAGGCTAAGAGAACGGAAGGTGGCCGAGGCGGGAGTTGTGCCAGAGTGGATATGACGCTTGACCAGGGTTTGGGGAGGGGAAGGGGAGAGAGACCGGTTGGAAGGGGACAGAGGCCGGTGGAAAGGGGAGAGAGACCGGTGGGAAGGTGGGAGAGAAGGGGCAACATAAAAAAAATAATTAAACTGAATCTACTGCTTTAAAACAGAGTCACTCACCAAGTTGTAGAACTGGCCGCTGCTTCTGGCCCCTGCATGGGTCCCATTCCTTTCTACAAACCAATTACCACTGATCATAACCTTGATGAGCGGCGGCTGCCCACTTTAAATTACTTTTGTGACCAGGCCCCTGACAGTAGTACCAGCCTTTTTGCTGGGGTACTAGCCAACTACGTCACAGATAACTCAAGTTTCAAGACCAGGCAAAGTTATGGATTTTTGGCATCCCATGGAATATGGGAACAATAGGAAATTCTATCAGTAAGTATTCTGCCTGTTTCTTGGCTAATAATCCTAATCCAATTCTTTCTTCTAGCAAATTTTTTAAAGATACTTTAAATGCGGTGCTTGGTTTCACCACAAGTTTGCGATATGTAGATTCATTGTCTAAAATGGTATGAACGTGTCTGGGATATAAACAGGAATCTAGAACAACTCCTGCTCCGTAAGATTTGGAGGACACAGTTATACGCTGGATATATGGTGAGCACCTCTGGGTTTTCAACTTTAGCCCTTATGTGTATATATGAACCTTTTAGATGGTTAATCTTTACCCGCTAAGGTGGAAGGGTTGGTTCCAATGCCTAGTTATGGTGGTGTCTGTAGACTGGAGTATAGTGTCTGAGGAAGTAAAGGTCCTTTTAGACGGGCCGATACTGACCATGAAAACAAGCGCCGATTGACGATACATCGTGATGCAAAGAGCAATCATAGGTAATGTATGGGGGGGGGGGCAAACAATCGTTACTACACCCACACCGCACCGATACGCCAGTCCAGCTGCCTCCGGGCACTGGACAATATTGCCGGAAGCAGATGGCTCCGACTACTGCATAGCGGAAGTTCGGCAGAACTGCAGCTCGGCCTCTATTCTTTGACCTGAGCCATCTGCTTCTGGCAGTGTTGTTCGGTGCCGGGAGGCAGCTGGAGTGGCGGATCGGTGCGAGGTCCGGGTGTCGGGCACGCACTGATCATATACTGATGACCTATCCAGTGGATAGGTCATTAGCTGTCAAAACGTGGAAAACCCCTTTAATACTGGCGTTTCATACACCAGTCCTATTAAACAGTTTGCTGGAGTAAGATGCAACACATTTATTAACAGGCGAACGACTCTTAATAAATGTGTCACATCTTTTAGCTGCAACGCGGCCTGTCATCAGTACTTTCTACATGCTGCGGCCTGCTGTAAGAGCCTGAGGGGATCCAGGAGGGAGAATCGGAGTGGTGAGGTAAGTACATTTTTAAAATGTATTTTATTGTCTGATTGGGGGGGCATACAGTCTGATTGGGGGGAGGTATGGGTCTGGCACGGACCTTTGCCTTGTTACGCTCCTCAGAGATAAATCTGGGCCGCACTATACATATAGATTTCTGCTATAATTGACATCAGTTACTGGCGTAAATTATTGTAAAATTGTTGGCCATTTCTGCTAAGCCCCGCCCATTTCCCCCCCCAAAAAATTTAGACGTTTGTGAATTTTCTACGCTAGTAAACTGTTGTAGAAAGGTTAATATATTCCCCCCAAAGGCTACAGACCGTAATACAATATCTTTTTTTTTCGTTATCAAATTTTTTTATTAGAAATGAAACAGAGCAGATAAAACATTTTCACAAAATTGCAAAAGTTTGCACGCAGTGCAATAAAAAAAAGTCAAACTGTAGAAATTGTTACAGAGATATATGAACAATGGTAGGAGGTAGCCTCCCAAACAGAGAAGTAATAGGAAGTAAATAATAAAATCTAATGGTAAGTGACAGTACCATAACCATAGCAGAAGTAGTGCAATATTTAGGGAAACCAGTCCCAAAACAAATAGCAATGACTAGAGATGAGCGAACCGGGACAACCGAACCCGGTTTCGGTCCGAACTTCCGGAAAAGTTCGGTTCGCAGTGAATCCGAACTTCACCGGGTTCGGCCGAACCCGTTTTGACCGAACCCGGTCAAAAATATTATACAAATCGGCAGCCACTTATCTCTAACAATCACTGATAGAGAAAAGAGGCTGCTGATTAAAAATAAAATAAAAAGCATTTCATACGTATCTGGTCGTTGTCTTGGTGACGAGTCCCTCTTCTTCCTCCAGTCCGACCTTCTTTTCTGACGCGGCAGCCTGTGATTGGCTGCAGAGGCCTCTGCAGCCTGTGATTGGCTGCAGAGGCCTCTGCAGCCCGTGATTGGCTGCAGCGCTCACATGGGTTGCATCGTCATCAAGGAATGTCGGGCCGGATGTCGCGAGGGACGCGTCACCAAGGCAACGGCCAGGAGACCGGACTGGAGGAAGCAGGGAGTTCCCGGGTAAGTATGAACGTCTTTTTTTTTTTTACAGGTTACTCTATATTGTGATCGGTAGTCACTGTCCAGGGTGCTGAAACAGTTACTGCCGATCAATTAACTCTTTCAGCACCCTGGACAGTGACTATTTACTGACGTCGCCTAGCAACGCTGCCGTAATGACGGGTGCACACATGTAGCCACCCGTCATTACGGGGCCTCATGCACACGACCGTAAAAACACCCGTTATTATGGGTCGTAATTACGACCCGAAATAGTGGGCCCATAGACTTCTGTTAGCCACGGGTACCTTCCCGTTTTCTCACGGGAAGGTGCCCGTGCCGTTAAAAAGATAGAACATTACGAGCACGGCCGGCCACGGGCAGCCGGCCGCTTTTGCGAGCCGTGCTGTCATTATAAGGGTATGTTCACACGACAGCGTCCATTACGGCTGAAATTACGGGGATGTTTCCGCCTGAAAACATACCCCTAATTTCAGCCGTTACGGCATGTGCAGGCGCTTGAACGCCGCGTCCATTACGGACGTAATTGGCGCTGCTATTCATTGGAGTCAATGAATAACGGCTCCAATTATGGCCAAAGAAGTGACAGGTCACTTCTTTGACGCGGGCGTCTATTTACGCGCCATCATTTGACAGCGGCGCGTAAATATACGCCTCGTGTGAACAGACAAACGTCTGCCCATTGCTTTCAATGGGCAGATGTTTGTCAGCGCTATCGAGGCGCTATTTTCGCACGTAATTCGGGGCAAAAATGCCCGAATTACGTCCGTGTTCACACGCCCTAATTACGGACGTAATTCGGGCGTTTTTGCCCCGAATTACGCCCGAAAATAGCGCCTCGATAGCGCTGACAAACATCTTCCCATTGAAAGCAATGGGCAGACGTTTGTCTGTTCACACGAGGCGTATATTTACGCGCCGCTGTCAAATGACGGCGCGTAAATAGACGCCCGCGTCAAAGAAGTGACCTGTCACTTCTTTGGCCATAATTGGAGCCGTTATTCATTGACTCCAATGAATAGCAGCGCCAATTACGTCCGTAATGGACGCGGCGTTCAAGCGCCTGCACATGCCGTTACGGCTGAAATTACGGGGATGTTTTCAGGCGGAAACATCCCCGTAATTTCAGCCGTTACGGACGCTGTCGTGTGAACATACCCTAATTATAGCAGCACGGCCCGTAAAATAGAAAAATAGAACATGTTCTATTTTTTTAACGGCACGGGCACCTTCCCGTGAGAAAACGGGAGGGTACCCGTGGGTAACAGAAGTCTATGAGCCTGTTATTGCGGGTCGTAATTACGACCCGCAATAACGGGTGTTTTTACGGTCGTGTGCATAATGGGAGCACGGCTTGGAAAAACGACCGGCTGCCTGTGGCCGGACGTGCTCATCTCCTGAAATACTCTGTGCTGCCTTAAACTCTGTGGACAGGTCAGGATCCTGTTTCTTTTAAATGCTGCTAGGGAACCCGCTCGATCCACTATATAAGGCTGCGCTACAGTCCTGCATTTAAAAGAAACAGGATCCTGACCTGTCCACAGAGTTTAAGGCAGCACAGAGTATTTCAGGGGATGAGCGTGCAGATTCAGTGCTGCTGTGAACTCTGCTCTTACCATTACGTAGCTCTCAGTCTGTTACCTCTCCTCCACTACTGTCCTCAATAACACCTTCATGATTGGCAAGTCACCACGTAACGGTAAGAGCAGAGTTCACAGCAGCACAGAGTATTTCAGGAGATGAGCGTGCGGATCTTGTGCGCGGTGGTGACTTGCCAATCATGTGAAGGTGTTCTTGAGGACAGGAGTGGAGGAGAGGTAACAGACTGAGAGCTACGTAATGGTAAGAGCAGAGTTCACAGCAGCACAGAATATTTCAGGAGAGGAGCGTGCAGATTCTGTGCTGCTGTGAACTCTGCTCTTACCATTACGTAGCTCAGTCTGTTACCTCTCCGCCACTCCTGTCCTCAATAACACCTTCACATGATTGGCAAGTCACCACCCCGCACAAGATCCGCACGCACATCTCCTGAAATACTCTGTGCTGCTGTGAACTCTGCTCTTACCATTACGTGGTGACTTGCCAATCATGTGAAGGTGTTCTTGAGGATAGGAGTGGAGGAGAGGTAACAGACTGAGAGCTACATAATGGTAAGAGCAGAGTTCACAGCAGCACAGAATATTTCAGGAGAGGAGCGTGCAGATTCTGTGCTGTTGTGAACTCTGCTCTTACCATTACGTAGCTCAGTCTGTTACCTCTCCTCCACTCCTGTCCTCAATAACACCTTCACATGATTGGCAAGTCACCACCCCGCACAAGATCCGCACGCTTATCTCCTGAAATACTCTGTGCTGCTGTGAACTCTGCTCTTACCATTACGTGGTGACTTGCCAATCATGTGAAGGTGTTCTTGAGGACAGGAGTGGAGGAGAGGTAACAGACTGAGAGCTACGTAATGGTAAGAGCAGAGTTCACAGCAGCACTGAATCTGCACGCTCATCTCCTGAAATACTCTGTGCTGCCTTAAACTCTATGGACAGGTCAGGATCCTGTTTCTTTTAAATGCTGCACTATAGCGCAGCCTTATATAGTGGATCGAGCGGGTTCCCCAGCAGCATTTAAAAGAAGCAGTGTGTGTGTTTGGGTATGTGTCTTTGTCTGTTTTTGTTTTTATATGTGTGTTTGTGTATATGTGTGTTTATGTGTGTTTGTGTATATATGGGTGTGTTTGTGTGTATATGTTTGTGTATATGTGTGTGTGTGTACATATGGGTGTATGTGTATATGTTTGTGTGTAGATGTTTGTGTGTGTGTTTTTGTATATGTGTGTGTTTGTGTATATGTGTGTATACGGGTGTGTGTTTATGTGTGTGTGTTTGTGTGTATATATGGGTGTGTTTGTTTATATGTGTGTTTGTGTATATGTGTGTGTTTGTGTATGGTTGTTTGTGTGTGTGTGCGTGTATATATGTGTGTAGGTGAGTAGAAGTATTGTTATTGTTCACATTGATAACTGTTTTTTTATGTTGTTGCAGATTTTGATGTACCGATTGGACTACGTCTTCGATTCGTTGGACTACTGCGTAGATCTACGTTTTTTCAAATTTTAATAAAATGGTTAACGAGGGTTTTGTTGGGGATTTCTTATTTCAATAAAAAAGAATTGTCTTTGTGTTTTTTTTAAACTTTATTAGTGCCTAGATAATGGCAGTTGGCTGATTGACAGCGTCCATTATTAAGGCGGTACTTGGTGTTAGCCGGTGCAGAGGCTAGCACTAACCACCCATTATTACCCCGGTACCCACCACCACCAGGGGTGCCGGGAAGAGCTTGGTACGATCCAGTACCCGACCATCTGTTGTGATGGTCGGGTATTGGGGCGGCCGTAGGCTGGTATTATGAGGCTGGGAAGGGCCAAAAACAGTGGACCTTCCCACCCTTGTAATGCTAGGCTGCTGCTGCTGTGTTGTATGGGGCTGGTTATAAAAATGGGGGACCCCACATCGTTTTTTTTTTTGAATTTAACAAATTTAATAGACGTTGGGTCCCCCACATTTTTAATAACCAGCCATATACAAGGCCGCAGCAGTCTGGCATTACATGGGTAGGAAGGGCCACTGGTTTTGTCCATTCCCAGGCTAATAACACTGTGTTGTATGTGGCTGGTTATGATAAATTGGGTGGAACCCCATGTCTTTTTAAAAAAAAAAATAAATAAAAATAATAATTTAAAAAAATGATGTGGGGTCCACCCCACTTTTATAACCAGCCAGATACAACACAGCAGCAGCAGCCTAGCATTACAAGGGTGGGAAGGTCCACTGTTTTTGGCCCTTCCCAGCCTCATAATACCAGCCTGCGGCCACCCCAGAGCCCGACCATCACAACAGATGGTCGGGTACTGGATCGTACCTAGCTCTTCCCGGCACCCCTGGTGGTGGTGGGTACCGGGGTAATAATGGTGGTTAGTGTTAGCCTCTGCACCGGCTAACACTAAGCCTCGCCTTAGTAATGGATGTTGTCACTCAGACAGCGGCCATTACTAAAGTGGTAGTAATAAAATGTGAAAAGAAAAAGACAAAGATATAGATAAAATATTTTATTGAAATAAAGCACCCCCAACACAACCCTCATTAACCATTTTATTGTAGATAAAAAAAACATCATCTAAGTAGTCCTCGAAACCGACGTAGTCCAAACACCAAACCTGTAAAAAAAAATAAAACATGAAATAAAACATGTCGTAGGCTTAGATTCAGTTTAATGTGTGATACTGACTGTTATACCATGTATAGAAGCCTGCTGCGAAGTTGACTTAGATACAGGGCGCCAGCAGACAGTATCATACATGGCCATACAGACATATATACAAACAAAAATACATGCAAACATACATACATACATACATATATACAAACATACAAGCATGCACATATATACATGCAAACATACACACATATATACATGCATACACACACACACATGAAAACATACATACATACAAACAAACATGCAAAGATACATACATACAAGCATGCACAAATATACATGCAAACATAAATACATGCAAACATAATTACATACATGACAACATACATGCAAACATACATTCATGCAAACATACATACATGCAAATATATACATGCAAATATACATACAAACATGCACATATATACATGCATGCCAACATACATACATGACAACATACATACATGACAACATACATACATGACAACATACATACATGCAAACATACATACATGCAAACATACATACATGCAAACATACATACAAACATACATTCATGCAAACATACATACATACATACATGCAAATATATACATGCAAATATACATACACACATGCACATATATACATACATGCCAACATACATGCAAACATACATGCACATATATACATACATACATGACAACATACATACATACATGACAACATACACACATGCCAACATACATACATGCAAACATACATACATACATGCAAACATACATACATACATACAAACATACATTCATGCAAACATACATACATACATGCAAATATATACATGCAAATATACATACACACATGCACATATATACATACATGCCAACATACATGCAAACATACATGCACATATATACATACATACATGACAACATACATACATACATACATACATACATGACAACATACATTTATGCCAAAATAAATAAATAATACGTTCATACTTACTTTCCTCCTGTCCGGCCTCCAGCGATGACGTTTCATCCATGTCGCCGCTACAGCCTGTGATTGGCTGCAGAGGCGGTCACGTGGGATGAAGCGTCATCCTGACGTGCGTGACCGCCACTACAGCCTGTGATTGGCTGTAGCGGCGAAAGGGATGAAACGTCATCGCTGGAGGCCGGACAGGAGCAAAGTAAGTACGGACATATTATTTTAATTTTTTTATTACATTAAAATTGTATTTTCCGCGTGCCGAGCATGTACTGTCAAGGTTGCTGAAAGAGTTAGTGCAGCCCATTAACTCTATCAGCACCCTGGACAGTAGCATGCTCGGCGCACGGAAGTGACAGGTTCGGTCCGAACTAGTTCGGTCCGAATCGAACTTTTTTGTGAAATTCGGCGAACTGGCCGAACCGAACTTTTGAAAAGTTCGCTCATCTCTAGCAATGACGGTTAAGTGCAGATTTTAACCCCTTAACCCGTTAGTGACCGGCCCATCGTGTTTCTACGTCGGTAACTAACGGGCCTTATTCCGATGCCATCATGGCCGGACTTAGCTATGTGCGACACGTGCGGTCGCACAGGGCGCCGGCCGCCATGCTGTAAGGGGGGCGCCAGTGGGTACGAGCCGAAGAGAGGAGAAATTTTCCTTCCTCTCCACGGCTGTGTGAAGTGAGCGCTGATTGGAGGAGCAGCAGCAGGTGCTTCTGTCTGCTCCACCAATCGGCACAGCCTGTACTGCAGTGTCACTCAGAGCCTCCCGCAGCTCCTTCCTGCTGTGCTGCTGCCACAGAGAAGTCTCCTCCACGGAGCTCCGGTGTCAGGTAAGAGCAGAGGCTTTAGCTTAATCTATGTCTATTTATGTGCTGTGTGAGGGAGGAGGAAAGAGGGAAGGGGTTAAGTGATGTGTAACAGGATGGTTTTTTTTTGTTTGTCTTTTTAAAAGATGGATTTTGTGGGGGAGGGGAGACGAGGTTACAGGTGATTTAAGTGTGTATTTTTTACAGATCGATTTTGAGGGTGAGGGGACATTGCCCTAAATGCTATAGGAGTGTGGGGGGATTCTTTATAAATGTATTTTGTGGGGGAGGGGACATTGCTCTAAATGCTATAGGAGTGTGGGGGGATTCTTTATACATGTATTTTGTGGGGAGGGGGACTTCTGTATAGTTTATTTTGTGGTGTAGGAGCTTATTATGAATCATGGGGGAGGAGAACTTAGCGTTCTGTATGGGGAGAAAGGATTCTTTAGGACACACGGAGCGGCCCTCACACTGTCGCAACGCGGCCAACAACCGCGCTGGCACTATGTAGGAGCGGCTGTCAAATACCTCGTTAAGGGGTATTCCGGTTATACTCGCGTGCGCACTGCCGCTCCATTCATTCTCTATGGGAGCGCCGGAGATAGCCGAGTGCAGTGTTCTGCTTCTTCCGGCGCTCCCATAGAGAATGAATAGGGGGTAAGTTGTTGTAATTTGCTAAATCGTGCGGCCATAAAGGGTGTATTAATTCATGGCCGCACGTTAACGCGGGTAAACCGTCCCTTTATCTGCAAAATCGTGCGGCCATTAATTAATACACCCTTTATGGCCGCATGATTTTGCAAATTACAACAACTTACCTCCTATTCATTCTCTATGGGAGCGCCGGAAAAAGCCGAACACTGCACTCGGCTATCCCCGGCGCTCCCATAGAGAAAGTAAGCCCAGCGTAATGTAGGCGCAGCCGTAATGAAGCAAGCGCATGACTAGGTGTTTGGGAGTTCTAGGCTATTATGTTCTAGGTATTATGTTTTAGGCTATATTTATAGGGATTGGAGGGTTATGTGAAAGGGGGCATGGGGCAAAATGTATCTATATGTGGTGGGTGGAGAATAAAGTATATAAGTCCATGCGGGGAAGAGGCAGCCCTCTTTCCCGCTGGACAACAGGAGAAAGTTTTGTCCTGTTATTATATTTAAAAGTCAAATATACAGATTAATATTTTCACTTACCTGATGGAAGCGGCGATGGAGTCAACGATGGCCAGGATCCGGGATGCAGCGATGCAGCACGGCGTGGGATGGCTGGATGCGCTGATTGCCGGGGCTCTCCCTCCGGTTCCAGCGGCTGGAGAGGAGAGTGAGGGACGCAGCAGCAGGCGTTCCAGGCCTCAGGAGAGGCCTTCATCTGCAGAGACGCCTCGGTCTGGTCGGCGCCGAGGGAGCCCCTCCAGGGACCCTCCTCCTCCTGCTGGTCCGGAGCTGCACCCTGGCGACGGTCCACGGAGGTCTGGGAGGAATCCCATCAGGCGGGCGAGACCGGAGGTGACAGGAGGGGGGGGGCCGCGGCGGCCATCTTCCTCCCTCCTGTCTTCAACAACAACGCCGGAAGTGGAGGCGGGACCGGATGCGCGCGCAAGACCGGATGCGCGCACAGGACCGGATGTGCGCGCGGGGCCGGATGCGCGCGCAGGTCCGGAAGTGACGGCTTTCTCCGGCGCCGATGCTCCAGGTGCCGGAGGAGCTCAGCGGACAGACATCAGGACACCAGCGCCGACACGCAGGAAGAGGCGGGCGGCATCTAGATGGGGAGCGAGATCGCCTCCTGCAGGAGCAGGGAGGCGTGCGGCGGCGACAGCGACCGGAGGTACCCGGGCAACTTCTTGGAGTGACGCCGGGCCCCATCCGGACGAGGGGGGGCAGCGGTCTGCTATACAGGCAGCGACGACTACAAGAAGATTTTATTTTGACAGCCCTGCAGAAGGACTGGATCGGCAGGGCTGTCGTTCTGAATATGCCACGCCACCAGGGGGTGGCAGGATCGTGGACGGGCCGCATTCCGCGGAGCCTAGAGCAGCAGCGACTGGAAGTGCGGGGAGCTACGGGGAGCGTGGGGTGCAGGAGCACCACTCCCTAGGATCGTCACGACCGACGCCTGGATTATCTGGAGTGATGGACGCGTCCGCTGGGAGGTCACCTCAGGGACGTACGGGTGAGTCTACCACGGATGTGGTGCCGGGGATGTGTGGGGGGGATGTGGGGGGGATATTGTCAATGTCACAGATGCAATTGTTGTTTAGAGGGATGCAGGAGTATTTTATGAGAATTGTGCCAGGCGTAGAGCAGTCGCCAGCGAGGGTATGGGGCGCTGCTAGTGAGGCGTCTGCTAGTGCGGCAGGGAGTGCAGTTGCTAATGAGGCGATTTCTGGTGCAGCTGCGGCAGTGATTGCGGGTGTTAGTGAAGTGGCGCCGGTTGTGGGTGCCGTAGTGGCTGTGGGAAAAGCGGTTGACGAGGCGGCTAATACAGCTAAGAAGGTGGTGGAGGATGTGCGTTTGGCTGACGCCGCTAAAGGTGAGGTTTATGTGTGTTTTGAGGGCCCGCTGGGGGCACATTTGAAGGTGGAAATTAGGGAAAAGATATGGAAAGATGAATATGTTGAGATTTTTTCTTTGCTGCCGTTAGAGAAGTTTAATTTGGACCGGTGGAAACCGGATGAAAGT
Organism: Rhinoderma darwinii; assembly: GCF_050947455.1. NCBI lineage: Eukaryota > Metazoa > Chordata > Amphibia > Anura > Rhinodermatidae > Rhinoderma > Rhinoderma darwinii. The sequence goes on along the minus strand of NW_027464287.1, from coordinate 27,564 downwards.
AAGAAGGAGGAGGAGGAGCGGCGGCGGTATCGCTTGATTCCACGGACTTTTGCGAATTGGCTGCAGGCCTTCGCTATATTGGCTAGTGTGGTGGGTGAGAAGGCGCCGGAGAACTGTTCGGCGCTATTCTGTTATATGGATTCGGTAGGGGAGGCGTATCGTGTATACGGTGGTAATGCGTGGTTGCGGTATGACGAACAGTTTCGTCAGCGGAAGTCGGTGCGCCCGTCGTTGCGATGGGATCACAAGGATATCAGTTTATGGATGCGTCTGATGTCTGCGCCAAAACAGGGGCAGCAGCCCTTTCGTGATGCGGCCGGCGGTCAGGGGTCAGCAGCGGGTCGGTCAGGATCCTCAGGAAAGGGGTGTTGCTGGCAGTATAATGAGGGGCATTGCAAGTTCGGCCCAGATTGTAGGTACAAGCACGAGTGCTCCGGTTGCGGAGGCGCCCATGGTTTGTCCAGATGCTTCAAGAAGCATAAGGGCAGGCAGGGAGATGCTGAGCAGAAGAGGGGCGACGCCGGTGAAGGTGGAAAGGATGCTCCCGTTTTTAAGGGGCTATCCAAATAAGAAAGTGGCGGAGTTGTTATGGTTAGGATTTTCAGAAGGTTTTCGGATTCCTTGTACGTCGGTTGGACGTGACGGGGTAGTCCGTAATTTGTCGTCTGCTTTGGCGCGGCCTGATCTGGTTACGGATAAGCTGCTGAAGGAGGTGGCTTTGGGCCGCATGGCGGGGCCGTTTTCCTCCCCGCCTGTTCATAATTTGCGTGTTTCCCCGTTAGGTTTGGTTCCAAAAAAGGAGGTGAATAAATTTCGCCTTATTCATCACTTGTCTTATCCGGAAGGCGAGTCGGTGAATGACGGCATTGATCCGGCATTGTGCGCGGTTAGTTACACTAACTTTGATGCGGCGGTTGTTTGGGTTCGGAAATACGGGAAGGGCTCTCTGTTAGCGAAAACTGACATTGAGGCCGCTTTTCGTTTATTGCCGGTGCATCCGGATAGTTTTTGTTTGCTGGGATGTTATTGGCAGGAGGAATATTTTGTGGATTGTTGCCTCCCGATGGGCTGCTCCATTTCATGCGCTTATTTTGAGATGTTTAGCACGTTTTTGGAGTGGGTGGTCCGTCGGGAGGCGCAGGTGCAATCTGCGCTACATTATCTGGATGATTTTCTGTTTATCGGGCCGCCGGGTACCTATGTGTGTGCAGGATTGCTACACACTATGGAGAGAGTGGCAATGGATTTTGGGGTACCTCTTGCGCCTGAAAAAACTGAGGGACCCACGACGGTCATTAAGTTTTTGGGAATCATGATTGATTCAGATAATATGGAGTGTCGCTTGCCTGATGATAAGTTGCTGGAGATGAGAGAGTTGGTGGCGAGTGCGCTGCGCAGGAAGAAGATCCAGCTGCGGGACTTGCAATCCTTGTTGGGGCATTTGAATTTTGCTTGTAGGATTATGCCCATGGGGCGGGTGTTTTGCAGGCGATTGGCGAGTGCTACCGCGGGGGTGCATTCCCCTCATCATTTCATTAGGTTGTCGGCGGAGTTGAAAGCTGACTTGTTGGTGTGGGGGGAGTTTTTGCAGACCTATAATGGGCGGTCGGTGCTCATGTATCAGCCGGTGTCTAGTGTGGACTTGGAGCTGTATACTGATGCATCAGGTGCTTGTGGATTTGGGGCTTATTTCCAGGGGCAGTGGTGTGCAGGAGTTTGGCCTGATACATGGCATGAATGTGGTTTTGTCCGTAACTTGGCTCTGCTGGAACTGTTCCCGATTGTGGTGGCGGCGGAGTTGTGGGGGGATTGTCTGCGGGACCGGAGAGTGCGTTTCGTATGTGACAATCTGGGTGTGGTTCAGGCTGTTAATGCGCAGACAGCTAATTCTCCGCCAGTCGTGCGACTATTGCGACATATAGTTTTGAAAGGTTTGATGTTGAATGCACATTTTGTGGCAGTGCATATTCCTGGGGTGCTGAATTCTGTGGCTGATTCCCTTTCTCGTCAACAGTGGGACAGGTTTCGTCTGCTGGCGCCGGGGGCGGAGTCTCATGGCCTGCCTTGTCCAGAGCATCTGTGGAAGGTGGTGTGACAATGGCGATGTCGCTTGTGGAAAGGTCGGTTAGTGCGGTCACGTGGCAGAGATACAGTGCGGTATGGCAGGTATGGGAGGCGTTGTTGGAGAATGCGCAGGCAGGTATTGCAGATCGGCAGGCGTGTTTGCTGTATTTTATAGGAAATGCGTACAGTGAAGGGGCGTCTGCAGCAACGGTCGCTCGGAGTTTGTCGGCCTTGGCTTTTTGGTTCAAGAAGAAAGGTGAGGAGGACGTGACTAAGTCCTTTCTGGTGCGGCAGGCAATGAAGGGTTTCAGGAGGGGTTCCGCAGTTAGGGATCTCAGGAAGCCGGTGTCATTTGAGCTGTTGGAAGCGATTTGTGAGTTGTTGAGGGAGGTTTGTGTTTCAGCATTTGAAGTGCGGCTATTTACACTGGCTTTTTCTTTGGCTTTCTTTGGGGCGTTCCGGATATCGGAGTTGGTGTCGGCCAGTAAGAGTGTGGCAGGGGGTTTATTGTACGCTGATGTGGATTTGGATGGCTCCTGCCTTTCTTGTTTGCTCCGTAGATCTAAGACAGATCAGGAAGGGAGAGGTTTTGTGGTGCGCTTGTATGAGTTACCAGGGTCGCGGGTGTGCCCGGTCCGCTGTTTTCGGGAGTTTGTTGCGGTGAGGCCTGAGGGCCCGGCATCCTTGTTGGTTCATGCAGACGGGCTGTCTCTGTCAAAATTCCAGTTTTCACAGGTGTTCAAAAAATGTATCCTGTTGTCTGGCAGAGGTGGAGCAGGTTTTAGCTCTCATTCCTTTAGAATTGGCGCAGCTACGGAAGCAGCTCGGTGGGGTTTATCCCCGGCGATGGTTAAGAAGATCGGCAGGTGGGAGTCAGACAGATATAGGTTGTATGTGCGGCCTCACTTGCTTTGAGGCGGTGGAGATAAGATGTGCTGGAGGTGGATATGGAGTAGTTACGTTGTTGTTTTGTGTTGTTTTAGGTGCAGGTCCCTGCTTGATTTGGATCATGGGGCACTCCTACGTACACTGGGGAGGTGTGCGTGCTGATGTTCGTCCGGCCGGACGGCAGTTGGGCATGGATCACGCAGAAGTGCAGGTCAGATGGTTGGGCCTGCGGGGCATGCTGTGGTGCAGGCTGTTACCAGAGGTACAATTTTATGCGGGATTGGACAGGGCGCCGGATATCTTAGTGGTGCACCTTGGCGGCAATGATTTGGGCATTCGGTCGTCCAGGGATTTAGTGAGGGATGTGAAGATTGACCTTTTGCGGTTGTGGTCGGCGTTCCCAGGAGTGGTTATTGTCTGGTCAGATATTGTGGCTCGCAAGGTGTGGCGGCAGGCACGTTCCGTACATAGCTTAAACAAAGCGCGAGCAAAGGTCAACAAGGTAGTTGGCAGGTTTGTGGCACGCAATGGCGGTGTTGTGGTGCGGCATAAGGAGTTGGAGGGTAGAGAGGTAGGTTTCCTCAGGGCGGATGGTGTTCATCTAAATGAGGTGGGTCTGGATATGTGGACCTTGGACATTAAGGAGGGCATGGAGAAAGCCCTGCAGTTGTGGAGGGACAATCATGTGTAAGGGGTCACACATGATTGTCGTGGCGGTAGGAGGAGGGGTCTTTGGAGGCACGGAATGAGAAGGAGAAGCAACAATGGAGATTGTTGCAAGAGAACTCGGGGCGTTTAACCCGGGATAGTATTGGAGGGGCTGGGGAGTGGTTACCCAGCTCATATATATTCCTGATGGGCAGGGTCCCCAGGAAGGGAGAGAGAGGTCTTGGACATGGTTGGTGCCCTCGGGTCAGGTGCAGAACGGCTGTAGGGTAAGGGGTCCAGACCTAATAAGGAAACGATGGAGTTTAATGATTGAAGTGCCTTCAAGGATCCTTTATCTGGAGTTGGGAAATAGAGCAGGATGTTATCATGGAGTTATGATGTGTTTATGGTTATGCTCTTTTTCAGAAAAAAGGTGTGTTTAATAAATGGCTGCTGTGGCCTTTACACCAAAATTCATGTGTGGTCTCTTATTGGGGTTTGGGGTGTAAGGTCGTAGATAGCGGAATCATCAAACATACCTTAAGTCAAGTAAGCCCAGCGTAATGTAGGCGCAGCCGTAATGAAGCAAGCGCATGACTAGGTGTTTGGGAGTTCTAGGCTATTATGTTCTAGGTATTATGTTTTAGGCTATATTTATAGGGATTGGAGGGTTATGTGAAAGGGGGCATGGGGCAAAATGTATCTATATGTGGTGGGTGGAGAATAAAGTATATAAGTCCATGCGGGGAAGAGGCAGCCCTCTTTCCCGCTGGACAACAGGAGAAAGTTTTGTCCCGCCCGCCCTCCCAGTATTTTCTCCTGTTTATGGGAATTTGTCGGTTGGGGTTTTGTTTTGTCACAGTAGCAATGGCGGTAGGAGGAGGGGTCTTTGGAGGCACGGAATGAGAAGGAGAAGCAACAATGGAGATTGTTGCAAGAGAACTCGGGGCGTTTAACCCGGGATAGTATTGGAGGGGCTGGGGAGTGGTTACCCAGCTCATATATATTCCTGATGGGCAGGGTCCCCAGGAAGGGAGAGAGAGGTCTTGGACATGGTTGGTGCCCTCGGGTCAGGTGCAGAACGGCTGTAGGGTAAGGGGTCCAGACCTAATAAGGAAACGATGGAGTTTAATGATTGAAGTGCCTTCAAGGATCCTTTATCTGGAGTTGGGAAATAGAGCAGGATGTTATCATGGAGTTATGATGTGTTTATGGTTATGCTCTTTTTCAGAAAAAAGGTGTGTTTAATAAATGGCTGCTGTGGCCTTTACACCAAAATTCATGTGTGGTCTCTTATTGGGGTTTGGGGTGTAAGGTCGTAGATAGCGGAATCATCAAACATACCTTAAGTCATGAATGGAGCGGCAGAGCGCATGCGAATGTAACCGGAATATGTGCGGCAACTAACAGGCTGTTTGACATCCGCACTGAACATGGTGCCGGCGTGGTTGTTAGCTGCGTTGCGACCGTGTCAGGGCCGCTCCGTGTGGCCTTACCCTTAGGCTGGATTCACACAAGCGTGGCGTTTTTGCGGACACAAAAATGCGCCGTTTTGCGCGCGCAAAAACCACTTGACACCTCCATGTGTCATCAGTGTATGATGCGCAGCTGCGTGATTTTCGCGCAGCCGCCATCATAGAGATGAGGCTAGTCGACGTCAGTAAATAGTCACTGAACAGGGTGCTGAAAGAATTAACTGATCGGCAGTAACTCTTTCAGCACCTGTTAAAAAAAAAAAGACGTTCGTACTTAACGAGAACTTCCCTCCCGGCCGTTGTCTTGGTGACGCGCCTCTCTTGACATCTGGCCCCACCTCCCTGGATGACGCGGCAGTCCATCTGACCGCTGCAGCCTGTGCTTGGCCTGTGATTGGCTGGTGCTGTCACTTGGACTGAATTGTCACCCCGGGAGGTCAGACTGGAGGAAGGAGCAGGGAGTTCTCGGTAAGTCAGAACTTACACGTTCATGTATATTGGGATCGGAAGTCACTGTCCAGGGTTCTGAAACAGTTTAACTCTTTCAGCACCCTGGACAGTGACTATCTCCTGACGTCGCGTACCAGAATTTTTTTTGCCGGGTTCATTCAAAACGAGTTCGGCCGAACCCGGTGAAGTTCGGTTCGGTTGTCCGGGTTCGCTCATCACAAAGACACTCCGCGTTGCACGGACGTTTTTCCCGTTCGTCTGAATAAAGCCTTAGGCTGGATTCACACGAGCGTGTGCTTTTTGCGCTTGCAAAAGACGTTACGTTTTGTGTGCGCAAAAGGCACTTGACAGCTCCGTGCGGCAGCATCATATGATGCGCGGCTGCGTGGTTTTCGCGCAGCCGCCATCATTATGACACTCCATTTGGATGTTTGTAAACAGAAAAGCACGTGGTGCTTTTCTGTTTTGATTCATCCTTTTGACTGCTGTTGCGCGAATCACGCTGTTCGCACGTTAGTGCTTCCGTGTGGCATGCGTGGTTTTCACGCACCCATTGACTTCAATGGGTGCGTGATGCGCAAAAAACGCTCAAAGAACGGACATGTCGTGACTTTTGCGCAGCGGACACACGCTGAGTAAAAATCACGCACATGTCTGCACGGCCCCATAGACTAATATAGGTCCATGCCACGCGTGTGAATATCACGCGCGTTGCACGGACGTATATCTCTTTTGTCTGAATAAGCCCTTAGAGATAATATTTGTGGGGAGAGCAACTTGATTATAAGGGTAGGAACACACAGGGCGGATACGTAAAACTACACAGTGTATACGTCCTGAGAACCGCAGGGAATTTCACCTGAAAAACAGCACCAAATTTTGGTGCAGTTTTTTGGGCGGAAAGACTGCAGAAATAAATTTAAAAAAAAGCTAATACTCCCGGCCGTAGTCCCTCTCTCTCTCTGAGCGTAGCCCGGCCTCCTGCGATGACGCTGTAGTCCATGTGACCGCTGCAGCCTCTGATTGGCTGCAGCTGTCACATGGGATGCATCGTCATCCCTGGAGGCTGGGCTGCGCTCAGAACAGAATACGCATCGCCATGACTACGGCCGGGTGTATTACCTTTTTTTCATTGATCTTCTCCTTTGTTAACACTGACCAAATATCATTATAATTGGTCAGAAACTGGCGAATCATGAGGATAATTGGCTAAACTAAATAGGCCTGTAATGGGGTATATTCAGGCTTAGTGCCTAAGGCAGCGTGAGTTGTAAATACGGCCCTGCTAAGGACGCAGATACTATTCAACACTATAGCAGAGCAGGGAGGTATCTCCCTGCTCTGCGATCTACTAGGCTGGTGGTTCCCAACATGAGGTTCCCATGAGAGCCCTCCAGGGGTGCCGCAACACTCCTCTGGACAACTGCCACGGACGTGCTTTCTCTCCTCCTCATAGCGCGAAGTGGATGTGAGGAGGAGGAGAATTTTTGCAGAACCCCTGTAGATAGCACCCCCCCCCCCCGACTAAATGGACAGAGACGTCAGGGGCTTCTCCTGGAGTGGAATCCCCGGCGTCGGCAATGCTGAGGACAGGGATTCCGCTTCAGGAGTTAGTTTCCTCTGATGTCACTGTTCATATATGGACAAAGACATCAAGCACTCCGTCAAGGAGCGGAATCCCCAGCCAAAGGGAGCTACAGTGGCGCTATCTACAGGAAGGGAGTGCTACCTACATGGGGGCTGTGTGGCACTACCTACAAGGGTGTGTGTGGCACTACAAGGGATCTGTGTGGCACTACCTACAAGGGTGTGTGTGGCACTACAAGGGATCTGTGTGGCACTACCTACAAGGGGGTTGTGCGGCAAGGGGGGGGGATTTGTGGCACTAATTACTAGGGATGCACAATGCATCGAAACTTCGATACTGTTTCGATATTGTGCATCCCCAAATGGTTCGAGCCACACAGCTAAGTATAGTAATACATGATGAATGAGAGCGGGGCTGCGGCTGTGTAATACAGCCATTGCCCCGCTCCTGAGTCCTGACAAGTGCGCGCCGCGAGGATGATGTGATGCGGCCAGCGCTGCACTAATGAGCGGCGGCACTGAAAACAGAACATGGCGGCTGCACTGCTCACCTCATGCTGACCGCGCGTGCACTTAATGTCAGGAGCGGGGCAATGACTGTATTACACAGCCGTAGCCCCGCTCTATAACGGCGGAGATCAGAGAAACCGCTCATCTCCGCCGCTATTCTCCTGAATGCTGCGATCAAAGCTGACTGCAGCATTCAGGGGAAAGTGAGGAGGGGGGATGCCCCTGGATCGCGTCACAGGGAATTCCTGTGACGCGATCGAGGGCCATACCATATATGGGCAGACAGCCCAGGGTCTATTGAAGGAGCCCAGGGCTGTCTTACCATATTTCCTAGTAGGGCATACTTAGGTCTGTCCTAACAACTGCCTGTGTACTATCCGTCCACAGGCTAATGTACTGGCATATATCTGATATATGCCAGTATATTAAAGTTAAAAAATAAAGTAAAAACATAAAGTAATGTTACATTTTAAAAAATACACATACACATTTTTTTTATAATAAACATTAAAATAAGTCTCAATACATAAAATATACACATTCGGTATTGGCGCGGCCGTAATAACCTGCACAACAATTTTTTGCATCATTTATGATGTGTACGCTGTAAAAAAACAACAAAAAAAACTTCTTTCACTTATTAATGTGGGGCACGAGGTGTGATGAATTTAACCTCCATGTGCCTCAAATTAATAGTAATTAACCCCATCATGTACCTCACACATTAACCCATTATGACTGAGAAACATGATGGGGTTAATTACTATTAGGCCTCATTTACACGAACGTAATATACGCGCGTGCGACGCGCGTGCTTTGCACGCATGTCGTACGCACCTATATTAGTCAATGGGGCAGTTTAGACGATGCGTGAATTGCGCTCAGCGCGTGTGCGCAGAAAAAAACTCACGACATGTTCTATAATCGTGCGTTTTTCGCGCACTCACGCACCCATTGAAGTCAATGGGTGCGTGAAAACCACGCATGCCGCACGGAAGCACTTCCGTGCGAACTGCGTGATTCGCGCAAGAGCTGTCAAACTCCTGAATGTAAACAGAAAAGCACCACGTGCTTTTCTGTTTACAAACATCCAAACGGAGTGTCAAAATCGAGATGAGCGCACCGAACTTCACCGGGTTCGGCCAAACTCGTTTTGACCGAAACCGGTAAAAAATGTTCGGGTACGCGACGTCAGGAGACAGTCACTGTCCACGGTGCTGAAAGCGTTAAACTGGTTCAGCACCATGGACAGTGACTTCCGCTCCGAAAATCCATGAACCTGTAAAAAAAAAAAGACGTTCTGACTTACCGATAACTCCGGTCCGACCTCCCGGGATGACAGTTCAGTCAAAGAGACAGCTGCAGCCAATCACAGGCCAAGCACAGGCTGCAGCCAATCACAGGCTGCAGCGGTCTCATGGACTGCGGCGTCATCCTGGGAGGTGGGGCCGGATGACAAGAGAGGGACGCGTCACCAAGGCAACGGCCGGGAGCCCGGACTGGGGGAAGCAGGAAGTTCTTGGTAAGTATGAAAGTCTTTTTTTATTCACAGGTTGGTGTATATTGTGTTCGGCATTCACTGTCGAGGGTGCTGAAAGAGTTACTGCCGATCAGTTAGCTCTTTCAGCACCTTGGACAGTGATGGGCGTCGACTAGCCTCATCTCTATGATGGCGGCTGCGCGAAAATCACGCAGCCGCGCATCATACACGGATGACACACGGAGCTGCCAAGTGCCTTTTGCGCGCGCAAAACGCAGCGTTTTTTGCGCGCGCAAAACGCACACGCTCGTGTAAATGAGGCCTAAATGTGAGGCAAATGGAGGTTAAATTCAGCATCACACCTCGCGCCTCACATCAGAAAATGGAAGAACTTTTTTTTATTACTGTTGGCAAAGTATCGTTTTGGTATCGAAATCGCAATACTACACGAAGTATCGGTATCGAAGTCCAAATTCAGGTATCGTGACATCCCTACTACCTACAAAGGGGCTGTGTGGCATGACCTACAGGGGGCTGTGTGGCACGACCTACAGGGGGCTGTGTGGCACGACCTACAGGGGGCTGTGTGGCACGAACTACAAGGGGGCTGTGCAGCAAGGGGGCTGTGTGGCACTACCTACAAGGGGGCTGTGTGGCACGAACTACAAAAGGGCTGTGTGGCACTACCTACAGGGGGTTGTGTGGCACTACCTACAAGAGGGCTGTGTGGCACTACCTACAGGGGGCTGTGTGGCACTACCTACAAGGGGGCTGTGCAGAAAGGGGGCTGTGTGGCACTACCTACAAGAGGGCTGTGTGGCACTACCTACAGGGGGCTGTGTGGCACTACCTACAAGGGGGCTGTGCAGCAAGGGGGCTGTGTGGCACGACCTACAAGGGGGCTGTGTGACACTATCTACAGGGGGCTGTGTGGTACTATCTACAGGGGGCATCTGTGAGTAGGGGGCTGATGGTCGTTTTACTGTGAGTGGGGGGCTGATGGTCGTTTTACTGTGAGTGGGCGGGCTGATGGTCATTTTCGGGTATGTTCACACGGCAGCCTCCGTTACGGATGAAATTACGGAGCTGTTTTCAGGAGAAAACGGCTCCGGAATTTCAGACGTAATGGCATGAGCAGGCGCTTTTCGCTGTGTCCATGGCGGACGTAATTGGAGCTGTTTTTCCATGGAGTCAAGGGAAAACGGCTCCAATTACGTCTCAAGAAGTGACAGGCACTTCTTTGACGCGTCTTTTTTACACGCCGTCTTTTGACAGCGGCGCGTAAAAAAAATGACCGTCGGCACAGAATATCGTAAGACCCATTCAAATGAATGGGAAGATGTTTGCCGGCGCTTTTGAGCCGCATTTTCGGACGTAATTCGGGGCTAAAACGCCCGAATTACGTCCGTAAATAGTGTGTGTGAACCCAGCCTTACTGTGAGTGGAGGGGCTGATGGTTATTTCACTGTGAGTGGAGGGGCTGATGGTTATTTCACTGTGAGTGGAGGGCTGATGGTTATTTCACTGTGAGTGGGGGGCTGATGGTCATTTTACTGTGAGTGGAGGGGCTGATGGTTATTTCACTGTGAGTGGAGGGCTGATGGTTATTTCACTGTGAGTGGGGGGCTGATGGTCATTTTACTGTGAGTGGAGGGGCTGATGGTTATTTCACTGTGAGTGGGGGGCTGATGGTTATTTCACTGTGAGTGGAGGGCTGATGGTTATTTCACTGTGAGTGGGGGGGGGCTGATGGTTATTTTACTGTGAGTGGGGGGCTGATGGTTATTTCACTGTGAGTGGAGGGCTGATGGTTATTTCACTGTGAGTGGGGGGGCTGATGGTTATTTCACTGAGAGTGGAGGGGCTGATGGTTATTTCACTGTGAGTGGGGGGCTGATGGTTATTTCACTGTGAGTGGAGGGCTGATGGTTATTTCACTGTGAGTGGGGGGGGCTGATGGTTATTTCACTGTGAGTGGAGGGGCTGATGGTTATTTCACTGTGAGTGGGGGGGCTGATGGTTATTTCACTGTGAGTGGGGGGCTGATGGTTATTTTACTGTGAGTGGGGGGCTGATGGTCTTCAAGTGGTTTCCACCTCTGACCTCCAATTGAAATTAATAGTAGGAAGAAAATAGCTGTGGCGCTCGTTTGGAGCTTTTTTTGCTGCGTCTTTTGCATTCGCTTCAACGGCTTAAAAAAAAGCGCAAAAAAAAAACCCATCAAATAACGCTGTCAATTCAAAAGCAGATTTTTTCTGCCTTACAAAAAAACGCTGTGTGAACATACCCTAAGAATGTAGTGCTTATTTTAGCTATTTTCTGTCTTTCTCTAAACAATTTTTGGTATTTTTTTTTTCCAGGGGTGGCTCAAGTCCGAAAAGGTTGGGAAACTCTGTAGCAGGCTACAGCGCCACCTGCAGCCTATGAGGCGCAGGGACAGGATCCCTGCGCAGTTGGCGTGATGACATCTCTGGATCAAGCCGGCCTATGCAAGGATCCTGTCAGGTGGAGGTGGGGGGCAGTATGGCACTGTCTACAAGGGGGATGTGGGGGGCTGTATGGCACTTTCTACAAGGGGGATGTGGGGGCTGTATGTCACTTTCTATAATGGGGAGGTGGGTGCTGTATGACATTGTCTACAAGGGGGCGGTGGGGGGCACTGTGTACAAGAGGGAGGTGGGGCTGTATGACACTACAAGGGGCAGGTGGGGGATCATGGCACTGTCTACAAGGAGGAGGTGGGGGATTATGGCACTGTCTACAGGGAGGCTGTACGGCACAATCTACAGGGGGCACTTTCTACTAGGGGGGCTGTGGGGGCATTCTACTCTGTGTTGGCCACTAAGCGGACATCATACTGTGTAGGGGCACTACAGGGGGCAATATAATGTGTGTGGCACTTAGGGGGCATAACACTGTGTGGGTACAATTAGAGGACAAAATACTGTGTCCTTGAAGGCGTTATAATATATTACATTATTAAATATTATTATTATACTGTGTGTGGGGCACTAAAAGGGCATTACACTGTGTGGGGGCACTATATAGGGCATTATACTGTGGGGAGGAATTATGCTTTTTTTATGGGGCATTTTTTATAATGGCGTGGGGCGCCGAAAGATAATTTTGCACGGGGCGCCATCTACCCTAAGGCCGGCCCTGGATGCCATAGACTTTTTACGTCGCGGCATCGGAATAAGTAAACAGAGCAGGGAGCTGTCAAATCTCCCTGCTCTCAGCTGCCAGAGGCAGCTGAGGGCTGGGAGCGTCCCTGCTCTGCCGGGTGAGATCGATATTCGTATCGATCTCACCCGTTTAACCCATCAGATGCGGTGCACAATAGCGTGCACCGCATCTGAGTGGTTTTGGAGAGAGGGAGGGAGCTCCCTCTCTCTCCCACCAACACCCAGCGATACGATCGCCGAGTGTCTGTGTCTCCAATGGCAGCCGGGGGTCTAATAAAGGCCCCCAGGTCTGCCTGGAGTGAATGCCTGCTAGATCATGCCGAAGGCATGACCTAGCAGATGCCTGTCCGTGTTAAACGGACAGGCAGTAATACACTGCAATACAAAAGTATTGCAGTGTATTATAAATGCGATCGCAGAATCGCATATTATAGTCCCCTAATGGGACTAGCAAAAAAGTGAAAAAAAAGTTTAATAAAGTTAATTTTAAAAAAATGTGAAAAAAAATGAAAAACCCAGCTTTTCCCCTTACAAACTGCTTTACTATTAAAAAAACAAAATAAAGTAAAAAAGTTACACATATTTGGTATCGCCGCGTCCGTAACGACCCCGACTATAAATCTGTTACATTATTTAACCCGCACGGTGAACGCCGTAAAAAATGTAATAAAAAACTATGGAAAAATTGCTGTTTTCTGTGAATCCTGGCTTTAAAAAAAAATGTTTTAAAAAGTGATCAAAAAGTCGCATCTACTCCAAAATGGTACCAATAAAAACTACAAGTCTTCCCACAAAAAAAAAGCCCTCACACAACCGCATCGGCGAAAAAATAAAAACGTTACGGCTCTTCAAATATGGAGACACAAAAACAAATAATTTTGAAAAAAAAGCGTTTTTACTGTGTAAAAGTAGTAAAACATACAAAAACGATACAAATTTGGTATCGTTGCAATTGTAACAACCCGCTGAATAAAGTTATTGTGTTATTTATATCACACGGTAAACGGCGTAGATTTAAGACGCGGAAAAGAGTGGCGAAATTTCAGGTTTTTTTTCTATTTCCCCCCAAATAAAAGTTAATAAAAGTTAATCAATAAATAATATGTCCCCAAAATGGTGCTATTAAAAAATACAACTTGTCCCGCAAAAAACAAGACATTATACAGCTATGTCGATGCAAAAATAAAAAGGTTATAGCTCTTGGAATGCGACGATGGAAAAACGTAAAAAATGGCTTGGTCATTAAGGTTTAAAATAGACATGTCATTAAGGGGTTAAGGACGCAGCCTTGTTTTGGCCTTAAGGCTCAGAGCCCATTTTTTAAATCTGACATATTTCACTTTATGTGGTAATAACGTCGGAATGCTTAAACATATCCAAGCGATTCTGAGATTGTTATCTCGTGACACATTGGGCTTTATGTTCGTGGTAAAATTCGGACGATATATTCAGTGTTTATTGGTGAAAAATTGCAAAATTTAGAGAAAATTTATAAAAAATAGAATTTTTCAGAATTTAAATGCATCTGCTTGTAAAACAGACGGTTATACCACCCAAAATAGTTACTAGTTCACATTTCCCATATGTCTACTTTAGATTGGCATCGTTTTTTGAGCATTCTTTTATTTTTCTTGGACGTTACAAGGCTTAGAACATAAACAGCAATTTCTCATATTTTTAAGAAAATTTCAAAAGCCTTTTTTTTAAGGTACCTGTTCAGTTCCGAAGTGGCTTTGAGGGGCCTATGTATTAGAAACCCCCATAAAGCACCCCATTTTGAAAACTAGACCCCTCAAAGTATTCAAAACAGCATTTAGAAAGTTTATTTAACCCTTTAGGCATTTCACAGAAATTAATGCAAAGTAGTATTTTTCTTGCTGAATTTCAATTGTATTCAATTTTTTTTCTGTAACAAAGAAGGTTTTACCAGAGAAACATTACTAAATATGTATTGTCCAGATTCTGCAGTTTTTAGAAATGTCCCACATATGGCTCTAGTGCGCTCGTGGACTAAAACACAAGCCCCAGAAGCAAAGAAGGACCTAGTACATTTTGAAGCCTCTTTTTTATTAGAATATATTTTAGGCAGCATGCCAGGTTTGAAGAGGTGTTGAGGTACCAAAACAGAAGGAATCCCACAAAAGTGACCCCATTTCAGAAACTACACCCCTCAAGGAATTCATTTATGGTTGTTGTTACCATTTTGACCGCACAGTTTTTTCACAGCACCTATTTGAATTGGGCTTTGAAATTAAAAAAATGACATTTTTTTCCAATAAGATGTCTTTTATGATAAAATTCTTATTTTCACAGGGAACAAAATACACCATTTTGTTGCCCAATTTCTACTAAGTGCAGCAATACCCCATTTGTGGCGATAAACTGCCGTTTGAGCCCATGGGAGGCCTCAGAAGGGAAGGAGCGCTGTGTGTTCTTTGGAGTGCAGATTTTGCTGGTTTGGTTTTCGGGTGCCATGTCGCATTTGCAGAGCCCCAGAGGTATCAAAGCAATGGAAACCCACCAGAAGTGACCCCATTTTGGAAACTACACCCCTCTAGGAATTAATTGATGGGTTATGTGACCATTTAGACCCCCATAGTTTCTTCACAGAACTTATTTGAATTAAGCTGGGAATTTAAAAAAATATAATTTTTTCCAATAATGTTTTTTTTAGCTCAAAATATATTATTTTCACAAGAAATTTGTCCTGAATGCCAAATTTGTGGTGATAAACTGACATTTGGGCTCATGGGAGGGCTCAGAAGGAAAGGACCACCATTTGGTCTACTGGGGATTTTCTGGTGCAAAGTCATGTATGCAGAAGCCCCTGAGGTACCAGTACAGTTGAAACCTCTGAGAAGTGACCCAATTTTAAAAACTACACCCTTAAGGCATTCATCTAGAGGTGTAGTGAGCATTTTTACCGGGACATACACCCCATAAACTGTAATGTGGGTTCTCACGGATATGGCAATACCCTCAATGTGGCTGTTATCAGCTGCCTGGGCACACGGCAGGGCTCAGAAGGGAAAGATAAGGGGGATAATCTGTGCGGAGTGCATCAGGGTAAGTAAAATTGGGGTAGATTAAAAATCAAGGGATGTATGATACATTTTGAAGCACTCTTTCATACGGAGCCTTAGTTTTTCGGGACACGTGTCACATTGATATATTGTGTCCTCCCTTATCCCCCTCTTATAGCAGACTTTGTACCTCTTTTGACTTTTTCCCTTCTTGCCAGTTTGGGGAACTTCTCCTGGAAAGTGTTGCCCTGGTACGATGCATGTGGCCTCGCTTCCAGAAGTACTGGGTGTCCCCCCTTCTTATTCCCTAAAAATTTGTTTCTTGATAACCACCTCTTGAAATTCCAGGAAAGTTCCCGTCTGGCCTACACATCGACGTAGCACGTACGCATTGTACAATGCCATCTGTATGATGTGCACGGCCAGCTTCTTATACCACACCGCATGGCGCTGTAGGGCTTCAGGACTTGATCTGACAAGTCCACTCCTCCCATGTACCTATTGTAGTCCAGGATGCAGTCTGGTTTGGGGGTCTCTGTACTGGTACCTCGTCCTGGTACATGGGTACTAGTGTGGCATCTCTCTTGTCTTGTACTTGACACACAATCTGTTGCTGCTGGATTGTGCCCTGCTCTCACCCCTTCTGAGTGTTTGCCCAAGCAGAGTCTTAGGGAGGCCTCTCAGATTTCTTCTAGCAGTGCCGCATGCCGCAGGACTTCTGGAAGTGAGGCACTTGAAGAGTGGGACGCTGGTATAAAAATGATCCAGGTAGAGGTGGTAACCCTGGTCCAGCAGTGGGTGCACCAAATCCCACACAATTTTTGCATTAACTCCCAGTAAGGGGGGGGGGGCATTCTGGGGGCTGAATACTGGTGTCCTTCCCTTCATATATCCTAAATCTGTAGGTATACCCTGATGCACTCTCGCAGCTTACACATCTTCACCCCATACCTTGCCCTCCTACCCGGCAGGTACTGGTGGAATTGAACCCTCCCTTTAAAATGTACCAAGGACTCATCAATAGAAATACACTTCTCGGGGGTGAATACTTGGGAAAACCGGGCACTGAAACGGTCTAATAGGGGTCTCCGTTTATACAAACGGTCAAAACTGGGGTCATCTTGGAGTAGCCAATGCTCATTAGGAGAAGCGAAGTATTGCTTCATTTTTATTTATTTTTTAGGTCCCAGTTCAGTTCTGAAGTTGCTTTGAGGGGCACATATATTAGACACCCCTATGAAACACCCCATTTTAGAAACTAGACCCCTCAAAGTATCCACAACAGCATTTAGAAAGTTTATTAACCATTTAGGTGTTTCACAGGAATTTAGAGCAACGTAGAGGTGAAATCTACATATTTATTTTTGTCAGAACATCATTTTTATACCATTTTTTTCTATAACACAAAAGGTTTTATCAGAGAAACGCAACTTAATATTTATTGCCCAGATTCTGCAGTTTTGAGAAATATCCCACATGTGGCCCTCGGGTGGTAATGGACTGAAGCACCGGCCTCCGAAGCAAAGGAGAACCTAGAGGATTTTGAGGCCTCTTTTTTATTAGGCACCATGTCCGGTTTGAAGAGGTCTTGTGGTGCCAAAACAGTGGAATTCCCCAAAAAGTGACCCCATTTTGGAAACTAGACCCCTTGAGGAATTCATTGCAGTTTTCTTGGGGTGCATGCGGCTTTTGGATCAGTTTTTATTCTATTTTTAGGTGGCGCGGTGACTAAAAAACAGCAATTCTACTATTGTTTTTTTATTCTATTTTTTTTACAGCGTTCACCGTGTGCCATAAATGACATATTCACTTTATTCTGCGGGGCGATACGATTACGGCGATACCAGATGTTTATAGTTTTTTTTAATGTCTTATGGCGTTTGCACAATAAAATACGTTTTGTAAACAATCATTAACTTTTTGTGTTACCTTATTCTAAGAGCCAGAACTTTTTTATTTTTCCATCAAGAAAGCCGTGCGAGGACTTATTTTTTGCGTAACGAACTGTAGTTTCGATCAGGACCATTTTTCGGTACATGCGACTTTTTGATCTCTTTTTATTCCATTTTTTGGGAGGTGAAGTGACCAAACAATTGTGATTGTGGTTCGGTTTATTATTATTTTTTTTTTTCGGCGTTCACCGCGCGGGATAAATAATGAAATCATTTTGTAGTTCAGGCCGTTACGGACGCGGCGATACCAATTATGTATAGTTTATTTGTTTGTTTATATATTTTTATTAATAATAAAGGACTGATAAGGGAAAAAGGGGGGATTTTTACTTTTATTACTTTTGAATCTTTTATTTTCTTATTTTTACACATGTTTTTTGTACTTTTTTTTAACTTTATTACTTTGTCCCACTAGGGGACTTGAGGGCAGGAGGCCCTGATCGCTATTCTAATACACTGCACTACATACGTAGTGCAGTGTATTAGAGCTGTCAGCTACTCACTGACAGCAAGCATAGTGGGTTCTGACTTTGTCAGGACCCACTAGGCCTCCGTAGATGGCATAGCCGGACGCCATTGTTTGGTGTCCGGTTGCCATAGTTACAATCGCCGGCCGCTATCGTGTAGTAGGCCGGCGATTGTAGCTTAACCCCTAAAAAGCTGCGATCCCTATTGAACGCGGCTTTTAAGGGGTTAATCAGCGGGGACACAGCGATCGGTCGCCGCTGTAGGAGCTGCGGCAGCTGCTGTACGACACAACAGCTGTCACAGCTCCTGCATGTGTCGGGAGGACGGCCGAAATGACCGTTACTCCCGAGACGTACTATTAGGTCATGAAGTGCGAACAATACAGCTGCCATGACCTAATAGTACGTCCAGGAGCGGGAAGGGGTTAAGGACATTCACAGTGCAACGAAATACCACATTGCCCTCATAATAAATGACAGCCACAGTGCCTCCATACCAGTGCCAACCACAGTGCTCCCACAGCAGTGCCAAGTACAGTGTTCCCATAACAGTGCCAACCACAGTGCTCCCATAACAGTGCCAACCACAGTGCTCCCATAACAGTGCCAGCCAGTGCTCCCATAACAGTGTCAGCCAGTGCTCCCATAACAGTGCCATCCAGTGCTCCCATAACAGTGCCATCCAGTGCTCCCATAACAGTGCTAGCCACAGTGCTCCCATAACAGTGCCAGATACAGTGCTCCCATAACAGTGCCAGCCACAGTGCTCCCATAACAGTGCCAGCCACAGTGCTCCCATAACAGTGCCAGCCACAGTGCTCCCATAACAGTGCCAGCCACAGTGCTCCCATAACAGTGCCAGCCACAGTGCTCCCATAACAGTGCCAGCCACAGTGCTCCCATAACAGTGCTAGCCACAGTGCTCCCATAACAGTGCCAGATACAGTGCTCCCATAACAGTGCCATCCAGTGCTCCCATAACAGTGCCAACCACAGTGCTCCCATAACAGTGCCAGCCACAGTGCTCCCATAACAGTGCCAGCCACAGTGCTCCCATAACAGTGCCAACCACAGTGCTCCCATAACAGTGCCAGCCACAGTGCTCCCATAACAGTGCCAGCCACAGTGCTCCCATAACAGTGCCAGCCACAGTGCTCCCATAACAGTGCCAGCCACAGTGCTCCCATAACAGTGCCAGCCACAGTGCTCCCATAACAGTGCCAGCCACAGTGCTCCCATAACAGTGCCAGCCACAGTGCTCCCATAACAGTGCCAGCCACAGTGCTCCCATAACAGTGCCAGCCACAGTGCTCCCATAACAGTGCTAGCCACAGTGCTCCCATAACAGTGCCAGATACAGTGCTCCCATAACAGTGCCAGCCACAGTGCTCCCATAACAGTGCCAACCAGTGCTCCCTTAACAGTGCCAACCACAGTGCTCCCATAACAGTGCCAACCAGTGCTCCCATAACAGTGCCAGCTACAGTGCTCCCATAACAGTGCCAGCTACAGTGCTCCCATAACAGTGCCAGCTACAGTGCTCCCTTAACAGTGCCAGCCACAGTGCTCCCATAACAGTGCCAGCCACAGTGCTCCCATAACAGTGCCAGCCACAGTGCTCGCATAACAGTGCCAGCCACAGTGCTCCCATAACAGTGCCAGCCAGTACTCCCATAACAGTGCCAACCAGTGCTCCCTTAACAGTGCCAACCACAGTGCTCCCATAACAGTGCCAACCTGTACTCCCATAACAGTGCCAGCTACAGTGCTCCCATAACAGTGCCAGCTACAGTGCTCCCATAACAGTGCCAGCTACAGTGCTCCCATAACAGTGCCAGCCACAGTGCTCCCATAACAGTGCCAGCCACAGTGCTCCCATAACAGTGCCAGCCACAGTGCTCGCATAACAGTGCCAGCCACAGTGCTCCCATAACAGTGCCAGCCAGTACTCCCATAACAGTGCCAACCAGTGCTCCCTTAACAGTGCCAACCACAGTGCTCCCATAACAGTGCCAACCTGTATTCCCATAACAGTGCCAGCTACAGTGCTCCCATAACAGTGCCAGCTACAGTGCTCCCATAACAGTGCCAGCTACAGTGCTCCCATAACAGTGCCAGCCACATTGCTCCCATAACAGTGCCAGCCACAGTGCTCCCATAACAGTGCCAGCCACAGTGCTCCCATAACGGTGCCAGCCACAGTGCTCCCATAACAGTGCCAGCCACAGTGCTCCCATAACGGTGCCAGCCACAGTGCTCCCATAACGGTGCCAGCCACTGTGCTCCTATAACGGTGCCAGCCACAGTGCTCCCATAACGGTGCCAGCCACAGTGCTCCCATAACGGTGCCAGCCACAGTGCTCCCATAACGGTGCCAGCCACAGTGCTCCCATAACGGTGCCAGCCACAGTGCTCCCATAACGGTGCCAGCCACAGTGCTCCCATAACGGTGCCAGCCATAGTGCTCCCATAACAGTGCCAGCCACAGTGCTCCCATAACAGTGCCAGCCACAGTGCTCCCATAACAGTGCCAGCCACAGTGCTCCCATAACAGTGCCAGCCACAGTGCTCCCATAACAGTGCCAGCCACAGTGCTCCCATAACAGTGCCAGCCAGTGCTCCCATAACTGTGCCATCCAGTGCTCCCATAACAGTGCCAACCAGTGCTCCAATAACAGTGCCATCCAGTGCTCCCATAACAGTGCCAACCACAGTGCTCCCATAACAGTGCCAGCCACAGTGCTCCCATAACAGTGCCAGCCAGTGCTCCCATAACAGTGCCATCCAGTGCTCCCATAACAGTGCCAACCAGTGCTCCCTTAACAGTGCCAACCACAGTGCTCCCATAACAGTGCCAACCAGTACTCCCATAACAGTGCCAGCTACAGTGCTCCCATAACAGTGCCAGCTACAGTGCTCTCATAACAGTGCCAGCTACAGAGCTCCCATAACAGTGCCAGCCACATTGCTCCCATAACAGTGCCAGCCACAGTGCTCCCATAACAGTGCCAGCCACAGTGCTCCCATAACAGTGCCAGCCACAGTGCTCCCATAACAGTGCCAGCCACAGTGCTCCCATAACAGTGCCAGCCAGTACTCCCATAACAGTGCCATCCAGTGCTCCCATAACAGTGCCAACCAGTGCACCCATAACAGTGCCAACCAGTGCTCCCATAACAGTGCCATCCAATGCTCCCATAACAGTGCCAACCACAGTGCTCCCATAACAGTGCCAGCCACAGTGCTCCCATAACGGTGCCAGCCACAGTGCTCCCATAACAGTGCCAGCCAGTGCTCCCATAACAGTGCCATCCAGTGCTCCCACAACAGTGCCTACCAGTGCTCCCATAACAGTGCCATCCAGTGCTCCCATAACAGTGCCAACCACAGTGCTCCCATAACAGTGCCAGCCACAGTGCTCCCATAACAGTGCCAGCCACAGTGCTCCCATAACAGTGCCAACCACAGTGCTCCCATAACAGTGCCAGCCACAGTGCTCCCATAACAGTGCCAGCCACAGTGCTCCCATAACAGTGCCAGCCACAGTGCTCCCATAACAGTGCCAGCCACAGTGCTCCCATAACAGTGCCAGCCACAGTGCTCCCATAACAGTGCCAGCCACAGTGCTCCCATAACAGTGCCAGCCACAGTGCTCCCATAACAGTGCCAGCCACAGTGCTCCCATAACAGTGCCAGCTACAGTGCTCCCATAACAGTGCCAGCTACAGTGCTCCCATAACAGTGCCAGCCACATTGCTCCCATAACGGTGCCAGCCACAGTGCTCCCATAACAGTGCCAGCCACAGTGCTCCCATAACGGTGCCAGCCACAGTGCTCCCATAACGGTGCCAGCCACAGTGCTCCCATAACGGTGCCAGCCACAGTGCTCCCATAACGGTGCCAGCCACTGTGCTCCTATAACGGTGTCAGCCACAGTGCTCCCATAACGGTGCCAGCCACAGTGCTCCCATAACGGTGCCAGCCACAGTGCTCCCATAACGGTGCCAGCCACAGTGCTCCCATAACGGTGCCAGCCACAGTGCTCCCATAACGGTGCCAGCCACAGTGCTCCCATAACGGTGCCAGCCACAGTGCTCCCATAACGGTGTCAGCCACAGTGCTCCCATAACGGTGCCAGCCACAGTGCTCCCATAACGGTGCCAGCCACAGTGCTCCCATAACGGTGCCAGCCACAGTGCTCCCATAACGGTGCCAGCCACAGTGCTCCCATAACGGTGCCAGCCACAGTGCTCCCATAACAGTGCCAGCCATAGTGCTCCCATAACAGTGCCAGCCACAGTGCTCCCATAACAGTGCCAGCCACAGTGCTCCCATAACAGTGCCAGCCACAGTGCTCCCATAACAGTGCCAGCCAGTGCTTCCATAACAGTGCCATCCAGTGCTCCCATAACAGTGCCAACCAGTGCTCCAATAACAGTGCCATCCAGTGCTCCCATAACAGTGCCAACCACAGTGCTCCCATAACAGTGCCAGCCACAGTGCTCCCATAACAGTGCCAGCCAGTACTCCCATAACAGTGCCATCCAGTGCTCCCATAACAGTGCCAACCAGTGCTCCCTTAACAGTGCCAACCACAGTGCTCCCATAACAGTGCCAACCAGTACTCCCATAACAGTGCCAGCTACAGTGCTCCCATAACAGTGCCAGCTACAGTGCTCCCATAACAGTGCCAGCCAGTACTCCCATAACAGTGCCATCCAGTGCTCCCATAACAGTGCCAACCAGTGCACCCATAACAGTGCCAACCAGTGCTCCCATAACAGTGCCATCCAGTGCTCCCATAACAGTGCCAACCACAGTGCTCCCATAACAGTGCCAGCCACAGTGCTCCCATAACGGTGCCAGCCACAGTGCTCCCATAACAGTGCCAGCCAGTGCTCCCATAACAGTGCCATCCAGTGCTCCCACAACAGTGCCTACCAGTGCTCCCATAACAGTGCCATCCAGTGCTCCCATAACAGTGCCAACCACAGTGCTCCCATAACAGTGCCAGCCACAGTGCTCCCATAACAGTGCCAGCCACAGTGCTCCCATAACAGTGCCAACCACAGTGCTCCCATAACAGTGCCAGCCACAGTGCTCCCATAACAGTGCCAGCCACAGTGATCCCATAACAGTGCCAGCCACAGTGCTCCCATAACAGTGCCAGCCACAGTGCTCCCATAACAGTGCCAGCCACAGTGCTCCATAACAGTGCCAGCCACAGTGCTCCCATAACAGTGCCAGCCACAGTGCTCCCATAACAGTGCCAGCCACAGTGCTCCCATAACAGTGACAGCCAGTGTTCCCTTAACAGTACCAACCACAGTACTCCCATAACAGTGCCATCCAGTGCTCCCTTAACAGTGCCAACCACAGTGCTCCCATAACGGTGCCAGCCACAGTGCTCCCATAACGGTGCCAGCCACAGTGTTCCCATAACGGTGTCAGCCACAGTGCTCCCATAACGGTGCCAGCCACAGTGCTCTCATAACGGTGCCAGCCACAGTGCTCCCATAACTGTGCCAGCCACAGTGCTCCCATAACGGTGCCAGCCACAGTGCTCCCATAACGGTGCCAGCCACAGTGCTCCCATAACGGTGCCAGCCACAGTGCTCCCATAACAGTGCCAGCCATAGTGCTCCCATAACAGTGCCAGCCACAGTGCTCCCATAACAGTGCCATCCAGTGCTCCCATAACAGTGCCATCCAGTGCTCCCATAACAGTGCCAACCAGTGCTCCCATAACAGTGCCATCCAGTGCTCCCATAACAGTGCCAACCACAGTGCTCCCATAACAGTGCCAGCCACAGTGCTCCCATAACAGTGCCAGCCACAGTGCTCCCATAACAGTGCCAGCCACAGTGCTCCCATAACAGTGCCAGCCACAGTGCTCCCATAACAGTGCCAGCCACAGTGCTCCCATAACAGTGCCAGCCACAGTGCTCCCATAACAGTGCCAGCCACAGTGCTCCCATAACAGTGCCAGCCACAGTGCTCCCATAACAGTTCCAGCCACAGTGCTCCCATAACAGTGCCAGCCACAGTGCTCCCATAACAGTGCCAGCCACAGTGCTCCCATAACAGTGCCAGCCACAGTGCTCCCATAACAGTGCCAGCCACAGTGCTCCCATAACAGTGCTAGCCACAGTGCTCCCATAACAGTGCCAGATACAGTGCTCCCATAACGGTGCCAGCCACAGTGCTCCCATAACTGTGCCAGCCACAGTGCTCCCATAACGGTGCCAGCCACAGTGCTCCCATAACGGTGCCAGCCACAGTGCTCCCATAACGGTGCCAGCCACAGTGCTCCCATAACAGTGCCAGCCATAGTGCTCCCATAACAGTGCCAGCCACAGTGCTCCCATAACAGTGCCATCCAGTGCTCCCATAACAGTGCCATCCAGTGCTCCCATAACAGTGCCAACCAGTGCTCCCATAACAGTGCCATCCAGTGCTCCCATAACAGTGCCAACCACAGTGCTCCCATAACAGTGCCAGCCACAGTGCTCCCATAACAGTGCCAGCCACAGTGCTCCCATAACAGTGCCAGCCACAGTGCTCCCATAACAGTGCCAGCCACAGTGCTCCCATAACAGTGCCAGCCACAGTGCTCCCATAACAGTGCCAGCCACAGTGCTCCCATAACAGTGCCAGCCACAGTGCTCCCATAACAGTTCCAGCCACAGTGCTCCCATAACAGTGCCAGCCACAGTGCTCCCATAACAGTGCCAGCCACAGTGCTCCCATAACAGTGCCAGCCACAGTGCTCCCATAACAGTGCCAGCCACAGTGCTCCCATAACAGTGCTAGCCACAGTGCTCCCATAACAGTGCCAGATACAGTGCTCCCATAACAGTGCCAGCCACAGTGCTCCCATAACAGTGCCAACCAGTGCTCCCTTAACAGTGCCAACCACAGTGCTCCCATAACAGTGCCAACCAGTGCTCCCATAACAGTGCCATCTACAGTGCTCCCATAACAGTGCCAGCTACAGTGCTCCCATAACAGTGCCAGCTACAGTGCTCCCTTAACAGTGCCAGCCACAGTGCTCCCATAACAGTGCCAGCCACAGTGCTCCCATAACAGTGCCAGCCACAGTGCTCCCATAACAGTACCAGCCACAGTGCTCCCATAACAGTGCCAGCCAGTACTCCCATAACAGTGCAATCCAGTGCTCTGATAACAGTGCCAACCACAGTGCTCCCATAACGGTGCCAGCCACAGTGCTCCCATAACGGTGCCAGCCACAGTGCTCCCATAACGGTGCCAGCCACAGTGCTCCCATAACGGTGTCAGCCACAGTGCTCCCATAACGGTGCCAGCCACAGTGCTCCCATAACGGTGCCAGCCACAGTGCTCCCATAACGGTGCCAGCCAGTGCTCCCATAACAGTGCCATCCAGTGCTCCCATAACAGTGCCAACCAGTGCTCCCATAACAGTGCCATCCAGTGCTCCCATAACAGTGCCAGCCACAGTGCTCCCATAACAGTGCCAGCCACAGTGCTCCCATAACAGTGCCAGCCACAGTGCTCCCATAACAGTGCCAGCCACAGTGCTCCCATAACAGTGCCAGCCAGTGCTCCCATAACAGTGCCATCCAGTGCTCCATAACAGTGCCAACCAGTGCTCCCATAACAGTGCCATCCAGTGCTCCCATAACAGTGCCAACCACAGTGCTCCCATAACAGTGCCAGCCACAGTGCTCCCATAACAGTGCCAGCAACAGTGCTCACATAACAGTGCCAGCCACAGTGCTCCCATAACAGTGCCAGCCACAGTGCTCCCATAACAGTGCCAGCCACAGTGCTCCCTTAACAGTGCCAGCCACAGTGCTCCCATAACAGTGCCAGCCACAGTGCTCCCATAACAGTGCCAGCCACAGTGCTCCCATAACAGTGCTAGCCACAGTGCTCCCATAACAGTGCCAGATACAGTGCTCCCATAACAGTGCCAGCTAAAGTGCTCCCATACAGTGACAGCCAGTGTTCCCTTAACAGTGCCAACCACAGTACTCCCATAACAGTGCCATCCAGTGCTCCCATACAGTGCCAACCAGTGCTCCCTTAACAGTGCCAACCACAGTGCTCCCATAACAGTGCCAACCAGTACTCCATAACAGTGCCAGCTACAGTGCTCCCATAACGGTGCCAGCCACAGTGCTCCCATAACGGTGCCAGCCACAGTGCTCCCATAACGGTGCCAGCCACAGTGCTCCCATAACGGTGCCAGCACAGTGCTCCCATAACGGTGCCAGCCACAGTGCTCCCAAAACTGTGCCAGCCACAGTGCTCCCATAACGGTGCCAACCAGTGCTCCATAACGGTGCCAGCTACAGTGCTCCCATAACAGTGCCAGCTACAGTGCTCCCTTAACAGTGCCAGCCACAGTGCTCCCATAACGGTGCCAGCCACAGTACTCCCATAACAGTGCCAGCTACAGGGCTCCCATAACGGTGCCAGCCACAGTGCTCCCATAACGGTGCCAGCCACAGTGCTCCATAACGGTGCCAGCCACAGTGCTCCCATAACAGTGCCAGCCATAGTGCTCCCATAACAGTGCCAGCCACAGTGCTCCCAAAACAGTGCCAGCCACAGTGCTCCCATAACAGTGCCAGCCACAGTGCTCCCATAACAGTGCCAGCCACAGTGCTCCATAACAGTGCCAGCCACAGTGCTCCCATAACAGTGCCAGCCAGTGCTCCCATAACAGTGCCATCCAGTGCTCCCATAACAGTGCCAACCACAGTGCTCCCATAACAGTGCCAGCCACAGTGCTCCCATAACAGTGCCAGCCACAGTGCTCCATAACAGTGCCAGCCACAGTGCTCCCATAACAGTGCCAGCCACAGTGCTCCCATAACAGTGCTAGCCACAGTGCTCCCATAACAGTGCCAGCCACAGTGCTCCCATAACAGTGCCAGCCACAGTGCTCCCAAAACAGTGCCAGACACAGTGCTCCCATAACAGTGCCAGCCAGTGCTCCCATAACAGTGCCATCCAGTGCTCCCATAACAGTGCCAACCAGTGCTCCCATAACAGTGCCAACCAGTGCTCCCATAACAGTGCCATCCAGTGCTCCCATAACAGTGCCAACCACAGTGCTCCCATAACAGTGCCAGCCACAGTGCTCCCATAACAGTACCAGCCACAGTGCTCCCATAACAGTGCCAGCCAGTACTCCCATAACAGTGCAATCCAGTGCTCTGATAACAGTGCCAACCACAGTGCTCCCATACAGTGCCAACCAGTACTCCCATAACAGTGCCAGCTACAGTGCTCCCATAACGGTGCCAGCCACAGTGCTCCCATAACGGTGCCAGCCACAGTGCTCCCATAACGGTGCCAGCCACAGTGCTCCCATAACGGTGCCAGCCACAGTGCTCCCATAACGGTGCCAGCCACAGTGCTCCCAAAACTGTGCCAGCCACAGTGCTCCCATAACGGTGCCAGCCACAGTGCTCCCATAACGGTGCCAGCCACAGTGTTCCCATAACGGTGTCAGCCACAGTGCTCCCATAACGGTGCCAGCCACAGTGCTCTCATAACGGTGCCAGCCACAGTGCTCCCATAACTGTGCCAGCCACAGTGCTCCCATAACAGTGCCAGCCACAGTGCTCCCATACAGTGCCAGCCACAGTGCTCCCATAACAGTGCCAGCCATAGTGCTCCCATAACAGTGCCAGCCACAGTTCTCCCAAAACAGTGCCAGCCACAGTGCTCCCATAACAGTGCCAGCCACAGTGCTCCCATAACAGTGCCAGCCACAGTGCTCCCATAACAGTGCCAGCCACAGTGCTCCCATAACAGTGCCAGCCAGTGCTCCCATAACAGT
>NW_027464286.1:340000-343834 GCF_050947455.1 Rhinoderma darwinii | reverse complement strand
GAAACCTTCATTCAATAAGTCATCCTATTTTAAAAACTTCACCCCTCAAAGTATTCGAAATAGCATTTAGAAAGTTTCTTAACCCTTTAGGCTGGGTTCACATGACCTATTTTCAGACGTAAACGAGGCGTATTATGCCTCGTTTTACGTCTGAAAATAGGGCTGCAATACGTCGGCAAACATCTGCCCATTCATTTGAATGGGTTTGCCGACGTACTGTGCAGACGACCTGTAATTTACGCGTCGTCGTTTGACAGCTGTCAAACTACGACGCGTAAATTGACTGCCTCGGCAAAGAAGTGCAGGGCACTTCTTTGCAACGTAATTTGAACTGTTCTTCATTGAACTCAATGAAGAGCAGCTCAAGATATACGAGCGTCACAGCGTTACGAGGAGGAGCATTTACGGCTGAAACGACGCAGCTGTTTTCTTCTGAAAACAGGCTGTCATTTCAGCCGTAAAAGCCAGCTAGCGTGTGAACATACCCTCAGACGTTTCACAGGAATTAAAGCAAAATAGAGGTGGCATTTACAAATTTCATGGTTTTTTTCAGAAAGTATTACCAGAAAAATGCAACTCAATATTTATTGCCCAGGTTCTGCAGATTTAGAAAATATCCCACATGTGGCCCTAGCGTGGATTCTTTGGGCGAATATATTTTAGGCACAATGTTTGAAGGAAATTATCTAGGGGTATAGTGGGCATTTTGACCCCACAGGTTTATTGCAGAAATGATTGGAAGTAGGTGATGAAAATGAAAATCTACATTTTTTCAAAGAAAATGTAGGTTTAGCTAATTTTTTTCTCATTTACACAAGGACTAAAGGAGAAAAGGCACTGCAAAATTTGTAAACCAATTTCTCCCGAATAAAACAATGTGGTTGAAGGGAAAGAGCGCCATTTGGCTTTTGGAGCTCAAATTTAGCAGGAATGATTTGCAGAGGCCATGTCACATTTGCAAAGCCCCTGAGGGACCAAAACAGTGAAAACACCCAAAAACTAACTCCATTTAGGAAACTACACCCCTTGAGGAATTCATCTACGGGTTTAGTGAGCATTTTGACCCCACAAGTGTTTCATAGAATTTATTAGAATTGGGCAGTGAAAATAAAAAGACGTAGATTTAGCTAAAAAATTTTCATTTTCAAAACAAATAAAGGAAAAAAAGAACCCCAACATTTCTAAAGCAATTTCTCCCGAGTATGGCAATACCCCATTTGTGGTCATAAACTGTTCTTTGGGCACACAGTAGGGCTCACAAGGGAAGGGGCGGCATTTGGATTTTGAAATGCAGATTTTGCTGGATTGGTTTCTGGTCGCTATGTCGCATTTGCAAAGCCCCTGTGGGTCCAAAACAGTGGAAACCCCCCCAGAAGTGATCCCATTTTGGAAACTACACCTCTCAAGGTAATCAGCTAGTGGTGAAGTGAGCATGTTAACCCTGCCGGTGTTTTGCAGAAATTAGTGTGCACTCGATGTTTCAGAGTGAAAATGGGATTTTTTTCTATAGATATGCCAATATGTGGTGCCCAGCTTGTGCCACTATGACAAGACAGCTCTCTAATTAACCCCTTCCCGACATTTGACGTATCCATACGCCAAAGTTGGGTAGGGGAAGTATGGAACGAGCACACAGAGTGAACCCGCTCCATACGATGCCGGTGTTTGCTGAATGTTACAGAGTAAAGAGCGGCATCTCGCTCGAGCCCGATCCCGCTAGTTTATCTCGTTAAATGCTGCGGTCAATAGCAACCGCAGCACTTAACTCATTAGAAAGAGGGGGGCGACCCCCTCTAACAGCTCATTGTGTCTCCCACAACGCAATCGCACGCGGGGGGGGGCGATGGTTTCTATAACTGCCTATGGGCCTATTGAAGGCCCCCAGGTCCGCCGTCTTTGTGCACCTATTAAGCCCTTACATAAGTACTTACATTAGCATTGCAGTATATTGTGCAAGCGATCTGACGATCGCTGGTTGAAGTCACCTAGGGGGACTAATAAAAAAAAGTAAAAAGGAGTTAAACAAAGTTGTTTTTTTTTATGTAAAAAAAAAGAAAAAAAATTAAAAGTGCAAAAAAAACCCCTTTGCCCATTTTCCCCCTAGACAGAGGCGTAGCTAGGTTCTCCTGCACCCGGGGCAAAGATTCAGCTTGGCGCCCCCCCCCCCCCCCCAAACTCTTTCGCGACATTTCCTTCCCACTCACAATGTTTGCTTACTCAACCAATCAATGAGGTGTAACTTTTTTTTCACTTTTATTTTAATGTAACTGGAGCATAAAGCCATTTGTACATTTTACAAGCAGTATAGTTCTATGTGCGGTCCTTGTTTTGCGGATCCGTGATATGCAGCCGTATAAATGGCAACGGTTGTGTGCTTGAGGCCTTGGGCCTCATGCCCACTTCAGTTTTTTTCATCAGGGTGCTATCCGTTGTTTGAACTGATAGCACCCTGACAAATTTATTTCAATAGGTCCATGCACGCTTCCATTGTTTTAACGCAACCGTGCCGCCGTTCCCTCAAAAATAGGGCAGGTCCTACTCCTGCCCGTTTTTGACGGAACAGTCTCTGCATTTGCATTGATTTGGTCCGTGAAACAACGGACTGTACACGGAAGCCATCCGTGTGAGGTCCGTGATTCACGGAAACCGTCATTAGCGGCAGTACAACGGCCGACGGAAGTGTGCATGAGGCCATACAGTCAAATCCTTCCTCCCCACTAAAACAGATTATACAGAATCCCCTCACCCAACTTATTTATATGCATACTCACACACCTCCACACACACCTCCACACACACACACACACACACACACGCGCGCACGCACACACACACACACACACACGCGCACGCACACACACACACACACCTCCACGCACCTCCACACACACACACACACACACACACACACACACACCTCCACACACACCTCTCCACACACACACCTCCCCCACACACACACACACCTCCACACACCTCCACACACACAAACCTCCACACACACACACTTCCACACACACACACCTCCACACACACACACACACACACACCTACACACACGCACGCACACACACACACACACACACACACATACACACACACACACACACACCTCCACACACACACCTCCACTCAGACATACACACACACACACACACACACACACACCCCTCCACACACACACACACCTCCACACACACACCTCCACTCAGACATACACACACACACACACACACACACACACACACACACACACACACACACACCCCTCCACACACACACACACACACACACACACACACACACAGACACACACACACACACACACACCTCCACACACACCTCCACACACACAGACACACACACCTCCCCCTACTTGCACATACACAGCTGTACTTATCAGTTCGGAGCTCCGTGGTGGGATCTTCATGTTTTGAGGGGTCACACGTTGCAGGCAGGAGAAGAGCTGTGGGTAAGACTGCTCCTCCCCAGCCCTCTCTTCCTCCATCCTCCCTGCTTGTCTGTCTGCTAGCTGGAGCTGAACACTTCAATGGTGTTCTCCTCACAGGCAGAGTGTATGGCCGGCTGCATTATATGACGTCACATGTGACGTATAATGCAGCTGCCCGGAGCACACACACACACGCTCTGCCTGTGCAGGAGAACATCGTGCATACATTACACAGCTCCCACTCCTGTCCCATGTGCTGCCCATGGCACTAAATGTCTATGGGGGTATCGGCCCGGAGGGCACATGCCTCCACTCCCCTGGTCGGCGCCCCCCCTTCCTTCCGTTGTAGTTGCGTCTGGGGCAGGGGCGTAGCTAAAGGCTCA